>NC_134786.1:21652261-21662261 GCF_046742065.1 Oratosquilla oratoria | reverse complement strand
AAGTTTGTAATAAATCATGTGGCTCCTAAAACAGCTTCATGGTGTGTGTGTGTGTGTGTGTGTGTGTGTGTGTGTGTGTGTGTGTGTGTGTGTGTGTGTGTGTGTGTGTGTGTGTGTGTGTGTGTGTGTTTGTGTGTGCGCGCGCACGCGCGCGCGTGTGTGTGTGTGTATGTGTGTGTGTGTGTAAGTTGTACATATACATATTTGCTAACAGGTGCATGTATGCATATACAGCAGCCACTGCCTGTTTCCCATTCTGAAGTGCTTCATTTTTTATTTCAATGGTCATGAGAATAGACGTCTTGAGAAATGGAAAGCTGAAGCATTATTTTCACCTTGTCAGCATTACTGAATACATCGGGATTATCTTTTTTTCTAGAAAGGTACAGGTATTGATATAACATCTCTAGTTCTTTTTCTTTAAGCCAGATTAAGATGGAAATGTGGGAGTGAGACCTTCTCCAGTGAGCAAGAGAAAATTACCCCATTTTCAAGTCGTGTTAAGATTATAACCTTGGGTAAGAGAAACAAATGTTGCAGATGTAATAGCAAATGTTATGGTCCCAGAAGAATTTCAAGAACACAATATACCAATGCACCTCCTAATACAAGGATAAAAAATAGTAACTGTTCCGGTGTCATTACTTATATAGTACGAGTTAAAGTACATCTGTTTCATTGGTTCTATATGTTGTGTTTATGAAAACATTCTTTATAAACAGGAAATTTTGATAAATATATGTGTATGATGTTTCAATTATTCAATATGAAGTTTTGATAGACTTTTTTATACACTATTAAGTATCTGTTTATCCCTTGTACATACATATACCAAAGGCTTTTCCACGTACAAGGAAGGTAGCCAAAATACAAAGGCAAATACCCTCCCACTCATTCATCCTCACATACACCACTCCCATCTACTCACTCCTTGCCTCTTAACTTGGCTATTTCTTTCATTGGCACTAGGTTGTTCATAGTTATGGCATTTGTTAGGTAATTACAGTGTTAAACTTACCTCAATAAACCCTTATCATAATGAAGCCGTTAGGCTATTCTTTTCGTCTCTATAGTGTCTCCTCAACATGAAAGAATATTTGATAACGAACAAATGTCATAATTTTTTAGATCTAGTGCAAAAGGTTGCTGTAGCATCCAAAAACTTTGAATTTTGTTTTAGTCTAGATTCCGTCGCAAATATCGAATATAAACAAAACGTCTCAGAGTGAAGTCCTAACTGAAACCTGTGTTAAGTCTAGGGGAGACATACTACTGTAGATATAACACAAGAAGGAATTCTAAGATGTGTAGAAATATTTAAAGTTAATAAAGCACCAGGGCCTGACGGTTGGTATCCAAGAACCTTAAAGGAAATTAAAAAAAGAGTGTTATTCCATTGCAAAAAAAAAAAAAAAAAAAAAAAAATCAATCGTATCCTGAGATGTCCCAGGAGAATGGAAATTACCTAACGTTACCACCAAATTAGAAAAAGGTGACAAAAAGAATCCAATGAATTTGAGGCCTGTAATTTTAACCTCAATCATAGGAAAAATTATGGAAAATATCATTAGAGATGCTATCGAACACAATTTAGAAAGTAACTATCTAATAAATGATGGTCAGCATGAATTTAGACGGAAACCTTCTTGCGTGACAAACTTACTCGAATTCTACAACACTGTCATCTCAAATTATTATATACATACATGTATATATATATATATATATATATATATATATATATACATATATACATTTGTATATATATTTAATATATCTGGACTTTGAGAAGGTTACTGATACCGTTCAGCACGAAAGACTACTTATTAAATTAGCTTCACACGGAATAAGTGGTAGCCTATTAAGCTGGATTAGTAATTGATTAAGCGATCGTAATTAGAAATTTGTTTTAAATGGCAAAACTTTTAGATGGAAAAATGTTACGAGTGGAGTTCCTCTGGGTTACGTTCTTGGGACACTTCTATTCATTGTATGTATAAATGATATAGACCACGTACTGAAATCTATTGATGATAAAAAACTGTGCGGAATGGCAAATGATCATTTAAACAAATTACAGATTCAAGAAAATTTAGATAAACTACAGCAATGGTTATGCACATATAGTGTGGGATCTAAGCCTAAGATTGTGCATTTTTGGGTTAAAAACATGAAACTTGGGACACTTATAGAGTAACCCTAGATAAACATTATGAAATATAGTGACAAGCTGTCAGAGTTCTTTGGTGGTTACAGTATGAACTTACATTTTACCGTGTGGTGGACGTCACAGAAATTAGTTAAAAGGTCTTTAATATTTTATTTTTTAAGTTAGGAATATAAAATTTGACAGTCTTCTAAATCATTTAAAAAGAACTATCTCTTGATAATAATAATAATAATAATAATAAAAAATGAACCAGAGCCCCAGAGTGACCAAAACTGCAAACATTATTTTTGGTGTAACATCTGAATACGATTGTGAAAGGATCTGGGCTTTTTTGTGCATTTTGTCGATATAAAAGCTGAAAATTTCCACCACAATGGATCGAATATTTGATATACAAGTGTTCTTGAAAAAGTATTTAGCTGAATATACACAATAAACACAGCAGTTAGCATTGAACATCCATTCTAATAAGTAAATAGACTGAATGGCAACGATCATCTTTACGAAAGGCAAAACAAGTTGTTTTGTCGTTTATTACATAACTTTGAACTTCATAATCACTCACCACAAAACAGAATACTGTTGAGATATCAAGTGCCACAGTTAAGTTAAAAGAATCTTCAGTTTAAGGTACCTAAGTTTGGAAATAGTTCCCTTCGCAGTTCCATAGCGCAATGCATTTACACAAACCTCTGCAAGATTTCTTGCATTTTCAGCATATCACTTCATAGCACATATCATTTGCTTGTTGAAGAGTAGTCCACTGTGGTGTCCACCTGAACGTGCTGCATCCCATTCCTATCCAAAGAGTGATGAGCTGGGTAAGGCTGGGTCTTTCTCAAGGAATTGACAGCACATGTCCTCCTTGGAACGCTGCTCTCAGAGTATGTTGCTTTAAAACAGCTTCTATAGGAGGAATGGTTTCCAGAGACTTTGATTTCCTGGAGAACATGTGCTGCCAGTGAGCTCTCCGTCAACTGACACTGTGGATTTGACAGTGACAAGAGAGCTCCTGTGACCTCAGGGAAAACATGCCATGTCTCCCATGCACTCCTTTTGCTTATCTCGGCAAAGAAAGATGTCACATCATAGCCTGTGAAAGTATGGAAGAATGGCAGACCCTGGGCTTTAGATGATGGCAGAGCAGCAATGATCTCATGAATGGATATGTACCGTTGAGACATCCCAGTCCCAAATGATATCCACAGTTCAGAGGTCTTAAACTGGTGGAAACATGCCACAGTAAGTACAGCAACATCAGTGTCTGCTTTTGATGAGGATGCGTTGGTGGCCTTTGTTGGCAGCAGCCATGACATACAGCATGATATGTGTGTCTGCTTCCTCCTGGGTGCAGGGTGCAGACCACTTGCTCGTTCAGAGTACAGAGAACTTATTTGTTGTTCTCCTCAATGGCTGCATCATGTTCAGCAAGAAGAGAAAACAGCTCAGTTTTGCTGTCATTATTGCGGAGAAAATTCTGCCAGTTTCCTGGGATCTGGGTGGTGATACTTACTTTCCTGCGAACACCACTGCCTCTCTTCTCCCTGGTTGATATCTTGAGGATTTGTTCATTGTAGACATCAAAAACGATATCTACTCTAAGTTCATCAAGGTGCATTGAATATGGGGTACAAAGACTTGTGTAACATAGTCAGAGAAGGTCTTTGAAGCAACTGGAGTTAGAGACTGAACCACCATAGTACTATCCAGCACAACTGCAGTAACCTGAGGGACTGTGTGGTCAGAGTTAACTAGACCTTCCAGGGGAGAGAGCAAGTCATACTTCTCACCTGATCTCATCTCCCCTGACTTTGACAGAGAAGGTGGCCATGGCTGGTTTTCAAACTTAAAGAACTCCTCAAGCTTTCCCTCGCGAGATTGGCAGACGATGTACAGCCTGGAGAACAATGAGAACAATACACAGTCATCCTTCAATGCAGATACCTGACTTTTCTGTCTTGAAAGACTGAGATTGCGAGAACGGCGACAGCTTGTTTTTCTTGATAGACTGTGTAACTGACTTTGTTTGAGTTATGATGCGTTCAGTTGCAAATGTCTCATACTGATGCTGTCCCAAGTCACACACACCCTTGAAACTTTCTACAGCTGACTGGTTGATGACAACTTTGCTGTCAAGTGTCAACATAATAGTTGCTATCTTCTAGGAAAGGACTTCCAAGATCTTCTATAACCTTCTTGGGGGCAGTTACCTCCTTCACAAAGGATTTTTGAACACTTGGTGTCTGCTCATGGTATTTATCATTTGCCGCTTTCTCTGGAGTGTTTCTCTGGAGTGTTTCTCTGGAGTATTCATTCAACGTCTTAGTGCTGCAGAATTTTTTTTTTTTTTTTTTTTTTTTTTAGCCTACAGCCCCATCTTTTCCTTTGATAACAGCATTTGCATGCTCATGTGCCTGATCTAGTGCCATTGCAGAGAACCTGTGACCTATTTTCTGTACTACAAACGCATCTTCAGAGAACTCCAGAAATACGGCAGGATGATACTACTGCAGACCTGACATGTCATGGATGTGAATTGGCAACCACCAGGCATAGTTGGTGTGATCTGTAGAAAATGCTCAAGGTGTCAACCTAACTGGTTACTCAATATACTGTTTGAAGTCACCCTCTCTGGATCTGTGGACACTGTACACATCTATTTGACCCACTCATGAAAGTCAACAATGTCTTTGTTAGAAGAATTTATTTGCTTGTAACTTTCATAGGACTGGTGCTTTAGAAGGTAGAGAACAGCCGCAATGACAGTGTGGGCATGACGTGTCCTTGTCAGGTGTGCTGCTTTGAGATGTGAATCAGCAACATCACCAGTTGCAACACCAGCAGTTGAAATGACTGTGGTCCATCCACTGTCTGTCAACAGGTCTCCCAGAAAACTGAAGAAGGTCACCTTAGTGTATATTGCACTCAGCAACGGCACAATCTTGCCTTCACCGTGACTGTCTGGAAAAGAAAGGTTGGTCCATCGCCAACACAGGAAATTGACCAGGATTCACAGCCTGAGCAGCTGCCCTTACAACATCCATGGCATGCTTAATCATTGCAGGTGTGTGTACCATTTCTGTAAAAAGTGGTATCAAGGCTACTTTGCCAGGATACAGACGCGATATCTGCAGACTGGTATGGGATGCTGCCCACGCGACGGCATCAGACTCACTTAGACCTGGTTTGTCCAGGGTCTTTCTCACATTCTCCAACCAAGCATGTTGTTTCACCGGAGTACTAGTATTTGATGGCAGTGTTGCAGGACATGCAGGTCCATGTACCAATGGGATTACAGGATCATTCTTTGACAGAACAATTGGTTGAACATTTGTGAAGTTTGTTGAAAGACTGGGTATTTGTTTCTCATTGATCGCCAACCCAGTAATGATGGGGTGATTTCTCTTGGCACCTAGCTTGTCTTCTCGTGGATGTTGCGCTAGGGAAATGCTTGTACCATGGTAAGAATCCATTGAGTTGGTAGAATTGGGGTTGTGGTAGGTGTTGTCAACAGCAGCTGTTGTGAACACGCCACTGGACAGCTGGGGAGGATACACACACAAAACCCCTTGTTCTTTGTGCATATAGCAAACACTGTTTGCCACATCTGCAGACACATATTATGAAACGTGTCCACCAGTTCACACTTTCTGGCTTCACCATGCACTTTTAATGCGCGATAGATTGAAGCTGGGGTTTCATGATCTCTGTTGTGGTGGACATGCACGCAACGAGAGCAGATAGAGATCTAGATTTCACTGTGTTGAAAGCAACCAACTGAGAGATTGTTAGAGATGTCTGTGAATTGATGCCTTCCAAGCCTAACTGATCTTTGATATTTGAACCATTCAATATCAAGCTTGTCAGTGAAGTCAGTGTTGCAACAGATTTTTGTTGACATTTCTCTATAAATTGACAATTAAATATTTGCTTGAAAATATCTCTGCGTATAATATTCGCAGCCTTTGCTAACAACATGCCCTCTGAATCGTAGTCAGCATCACATGCATGTTTTAAAGCAGAACCAATATCTTTCATGAATATCAGGAGCACTTCTTTGCCTTTATTTGCGCTTGCAAATCAGTTATTGCAGCAAAAATGCGTTCCTAAACCGTGTTGTGTGCAACTGCCCATTCCCAGCCCTAGCTCTTCAATTCTATCCAATAATCCAAGTAGAACGTTTTAAGAGCTTATAGTTTGAACACAGGTCATATTTCAGGAGACTCTCGATATGACTCAGTGTATGATATCAGTTCAACAAATACAATGCCAGAGCATTTGACTCATTTACATCATTGTCTTGGTTTCTCTCCTATTGTTTGGCACGTTTGCAGAATTTTGCTGAGCACAGAGTGTAATAATGTGCCTCTTTTGCCACCTTATCTCCTGCAGCTAGTTTTGACAACACCTTTGTGTCGCGGAGGTCAGTGCCAATTCGGCGGACATTGTAACCCAGCTCAAATGTTGAAACCCTGTGCAGGCCAGATGACCCACCCTTCTCATCACAGAAGCATAACGACTCAGAGTCATCAGTTGACACAAACTTTTGCCTATTTTTGACTGGACTTGCTGTATCTTCTGTTTCACACATGCGCTTGACTGCTCTTTCAAGCACCCTGGTGTTAATCTTAGCTCGAAAATATTTATGCACTACAGCATTATGTAACAAAAGGGTTTCTTCCATGCCATAACCTTCTCTAACAGCTCAACATTTACTGAGAAAGGTTGGTTCATTTCATGGAACATCTTGATATTTTCACCTATGTACTTGTACTCAGAACCTTTATCTTCCCTCTTTGAAGAAGTGGGACATTGTACAGGCTCACTTGTCACTGCTTGGCATAGAAAAAAAAATCCAGTCCACGATAACTGGTTCTGTTTGACCAGAAGGGATGGGGACTGGTTCATCAGTTAATTGAAATGACTTCGTTAGAGTAATTCAATGTAGAACAGCATCAACATAAAGTGTACGGCTTTTAATGGATTTGCACTCCAGTAACGCAATACACAACAGTATCAACATAAAGTGTACGACTTTAATGGATTTGCACTGGTTATGCATTCCAGCTCATTGATTGACGGTGGGGGCGGTTGAGGAAGCTGAGCTCCACTCTGGCTCTTCTTCCGCTTCCCCTGCCCGGTCTTGGGAATTTCCACGGATGACTGCTCCTGATTCGGTCTGGAATACACTCAATACTCAATTTTCAATTACATTTAGTCCAATACCGTAGAACCTAAAAAAACAAAACAAAAGAAAGAAGTTTTCTGTTGTACATTTAAATATATATCTATATATCTATCAGCCACGGTTCCCTTTACAGGATGGGGCACAAGATTTTTTGTTAAGTTTGGTCACTTGGGGGCTCTGATTACATTTTTTTTATCAAGAGATAGTTCTTATTAATATTTTAGACACCTGACAAGTTTCATATTCATAAAAAAACATTTAAGACCATTTTAAGTAATTTCTATGACGTTCACCACATGGCAAGATGTTAGTTCGTACTGTGGCCACCAGAGGACTCTGACAGCCTGTCTCTATATCCCAAAATGTTTACCTAGGGTTACTCTATAAGTGTGCCAAGTTTCATGCTTTTAACCCAAAAAGCAAGAAATGGCTCCGGGGCTGGTCTTAGATCCCCCACCAATACAATAGATAAGAATAACACTAAGTACAAATACAAGTTATTTGGAGATTTGTTAACAAAGTTGGATAGTGAAAAGGATCTCGGCGTAATTATCAGTAATGATCTCAAATGATCTAAGTAGTGTATTTCCGCCTCAGAGAAAGCAAATAATATTCTAGGGCTGATTGCGCTATCTTTTGATTTTAAAAGTCCATCTATCATTAACAATCTATATACTCGTAAATCGTTAGTTCGTCAACCAATTCTCATTAAAGACATTGACAAATTGGAAAATGTACAACGGTGAACCATAAAACTGATTCCGAATATCAGAAATAAATCCTATGAAAATCAACAAATCTATAAATCTATTTTTCCTTAAAAAAAAAAAGAAAAAAAAAAAAAAAAAAAAAAAAAGCGTAGACTCAGGGGTGATTTGATAATGGGCTTTAAGATTCTTAAGGGAATTGACAACATCAAAAGTGAAAAAAAAATCACAATACATGCGAATCAGACAAGAAATAATGGTCTAAAACTGCCAGGAAATAGATTTAATTTGGAAGTGGGAAGAAAAAACACCAACCGTGTAGTAGATAAATAGAATAAACTTTCTGCAGTTCGAAGTTTTGAATTTTATTTAGATAAACACCCAAGCAATATGCTGTAATGCCTACCATTTATATTATTTTATTTGATCTATTTATGTGTGAAAGAAGGAAGCTGAAGATAAATGTGGGTAAAAGTAAGGTGATGAGATGGACAAGGGGAGAGAGTGACAGCAGGCTGGAGGTGAGCATTAAAGGTGAAAGACTGGAGGAAGTGGATAGTTTTAGATACTTGGGTGCGAATGTGGTAGGAAAGGGAGGAGTGGGGGTGGAGGTAGAATGTAGATTGAGAGAAGCGAGTAAATGCCTTGGTGGATTGAAAAGTGTAATGAGATATAAACATCAGGGAATGGATGCTAAGAGGTGGTTATATGAAGGAGTGATTGTACCAACAGCATTGTACAGGGCAGAAACATGGAACATGAGAGAGGAAGAGAGAAGGAGTTTTAATGTGTTTGGGATGAAATGTCTGAGAAGTATGATAGGGGTTACTAGGCTAGATAGAGTAAGAAATGAGGAGGTGAGGAGGAGAACAGGGGTGGAAAAGGAACTGGGAGATAGGGTTGATGAAAGGGTATTAGGATGGTTTGGACACATGGAAAGAATGAGTGAAGAAAAATTAGCAAAAGAAGTATGGAAGGCAGAGGTGGAAGGAGTGAATATGAGGGGGCGTCCTAGGATGAGATAGATGGTTGGGGTGAAAGGGGCATTACAAAAGAGAGGAATGTCTGTGGAGGAAGGACGGGAGAGCACAGAAGATAGGGGTGAATGGAGAGAGGTTGTGTATAGATGATGCTATGATGCATGAGGGGGAGTGGGTGGGGTGTGGTGGTGGGGAGGTATGTGTGAGAAGAAAATTGGCAGAGTCCGAAGGGATTTCTCCCCGTCTTCTCCTTTTCTGCATAAGGGGACGGAGAGGGGGGGTCGCCGAATTTATGAAGCGGCCTTGCTGTGGATGCGCTGTGTCTTGCGACACTGCTTCTGACCCAGGGCTGTGGACAGGATGCAGGGATGACCCGTCATCCAGGAGGTGCCAAGATAAGAGGGAGGGAGGAGGGTGGAGGGGAGTGGAATATATAGGAAATGGAATAGGTGGGATTGCTTTCTATGCCTTTTTCTTTGTGACTACCCCCCATTGTGGGGGGAAAAAGCCTTTGGTATATGTATGTATGTATCTATTTGTTTATTTTTCATCATGAATCTATCTATCAATTATTATAAAATACTATTATGTTTCTGTTTCTCTACGACTGATCATTATCTATTCATCTATTTCATTGTTTCTTATTTATTTATTTCATTTGTTTATTATCTATTCATTATTTATTTATTTACTTATTGATGAATTTATCTATTTATCTATTTGTTATTCATTTATTTATCTATTATTCATTTATTTGTTTATCTATTTATTTATTATTAATTAATTTTTTTATTTGCTTATTCATTCATTTACCTATTCATTCATTTATTTATTTATTTATTAACTTATTTATTTATTTATTTGCTAATCTATTTACTTATTTATATATTTACTTATTTGTTATTATTATTTTCCCTCCATCCAACCTAATTATAGACCAAAAGGTCTCGTGTCA
>NC_134786.1:21639761-21642261 GCF_046742065.1 Oratosquilla oratoria | reverse complement strand
TAAGCCACACTTTTGCAGTTGTTAAACATTTTTCATGAACTATAAGACTAGGAAAACTGTATTCGTATATGTAAATTATTTGGCTGCATTCTCCTTGTAAGTAACTTAGGATGAAATTCTTAAGAACTTACGAGCCACAGGTCCTGCCGAAAAGGGACTGCGGTCGGAGGCAGGACTCCACCGGATCTACAGAACTCCACCAGATCTACAGGACTACATCGGATCTACAGGACTCCATCGAATCTACAGAATTCCATCGAATCTACAGGACTACACCGGATCTAAAGGACTCCACTGAATTTACAGGAGTCAACCGGATCTACAAGACTCAACAAGATCTACAGGACTCCATCGGATCTACAGGACTCCACCTGATCTACAGGACTCCACCGGATCTACAGAATTCCTCCGCTCTATTGAAAAAGTGTCACAATTTGCTTATTTTAGAAAATGAGATATTTTATGTTCTTTCTTATACCAAAAAAAAAAAATGTATATACTAAGAAAGAAGAAGAAAATCCTGTGAATACTCTTTGGCACCGTGACTTTTTATGTGTCTTGTTGGTTGTAGGTAATACCAAAAGGTCTTACTGATATGAGAGTGAAGGGTCAGAACTATCTTAAGCAGACTCCTCAATACGGTGACATCCTGTTTACTCTTAAATCCAGCTAATACTAGATTATTTCATCTGGTAGAAAAAGTTATTACTGTATTGGAAGGGCTGAAAAAAACGTGTTGAGAATCAACTACACATAAACACACCTCAAACTAAATGTACGGCTTCGTTAACAGACTATGTAAATCATCAAATAAAATTAACAGAGTAAGACATGAAATATTTCTAACCGAATATAGTTTGAGATCCATTTTGATAAGGCAGACTTCTGGTTTGGTTTGTATCCTAAAATTATACACAAACTGTTTCGCAGGTGTAAAATTTCCGCTAAATTAATCTTATTTGTAAAAACAAAATTGAAAGGATTAAAATGGATTCTAAAGAAAGTAAAACCACTTTAAGATTGTTTGAAATGTCTCTTGATCAAATTCCTTCTGAAGTTGTCTGGTATATACATCCAGGTATAATTAGGTTAACCAAACGAAGGATTTTAAGAATGGCAATTCGTTTTAAAAGATCATGACAACAGTAGATGGTTATCCCGAGTTTGTGAAAGCTCTATTTGAATCTGGGTTGATAATTTAAAAATTTCAAGATTGTATAATCAATATTATGTTTAACTATTTTTGCTTCACGTAACTCTGGTTTATCGAAAGTATTTAAACTTGTTCTTTATTTGACTTCATTCAATAAGTTTATTCTTATATTCATTGTCACGATGACTGAATGTAGGAAATATCGTTCGAGTGGTGAATGATCATGGAAGTAAATTATTTCTTTTTTTTTGGGGGAGGGGGAGGGAAGCACTCCGTCATTTTGTAGTTGTGGAAAATACCTTCACCATTTTTTTTTTGGGGGGGGGAAGCAAATGTCGCTATTGTTTTTATAAGTCCTGTGAAGAATGTCGTTGTTCTTAGGAATTCTATTCAGATAATACCTGGCAATTCTTTCGAGCTGGAAGAAAGTTCCACTCACAAGTGTGATTCATGAGCAAGTGAAAGACCTCTGGCCAATAACAGCTACATTAACATGTACAACGCAGATGTTGCCTTTATTCAATCATGGCATTGTAATACGCTTACTGTTGATATTTTGTCAACAGAGAAAATCTCAGTACTTCGACAAAGAAGAGATTCCTTCTTCGAATGTTAAGCGCACTGGCAGCTGCCCGCGTGCTGGAGAATGCGTGACCTTGAACAGGTGGAGCCCAGCAGCGCAGCCCGAAGACAAGAATGATGTAATCCGAACGTATATTTCACCAACTTTGCACAAATAAATTAATAGATTATCAAATAAATAAACAAAGAAACGCAGTAAACAAACAAATGAATAAACGAATAGATAAAATGAAAAAATAATGAATAGAAAAAACGAAAAGGTGTAAATTATCGAACAGACTTCCAAGTTTGGGAAGATGATAATTACTAACTTCATTCGAGTCGTCAAGAAGACGTAGACCTTTCATAAACAACAACAACAACAACAACAACAACAACAACAACAACAACAACAACAACAACAACAACAACAACAACAACAACAACAACAACAACAACAACAACAACAACAACAACAACAACAACAATAGATGTCATGGTCCATTCATAAATATACCTGTTCATATTATTACCGCTAATATCTTTTTTTTTTTTTTTTTCTTTTTTTTACAAATTATTCTGTGGTACTCCATATAAAACTATGAATATTTTTGGATATATAATACTAAATATAAGTTAGTGAGAAAGAAACTAGCATTCAAGATCTGGTCCCTCAGTAGAGCAACTTCTTCAATAGGGTAACGCGCTATACGGAAAGGCAAATTTATGTAGCAGATGTGGTGAGCTTGGCCTAATGGGGTCTTCTGAATGAATCATCATCTTCAT
>NC_134786.1:21617261-21629761 GCF_046742065.1 Oratosquilla oratoria | reverse complement strand
ACAGTGATACCATATATTTTCACGGTACAGAGGTAAATCCAAATAGTGGCCTACATTCCTTCAAAGTACTCCCCTCCTGCCTCTATGCAACGTTCCATCCTCTTTCGCCACTTCATGAAGCACTCACGGTACTCAGAAGCCGATATACCTCGTAGCTCTGAATTGACTGCTCGCGTCAGATCTTGGATGCGATGAAACAGCTTCCCTGCGATCGCACCCTTGATCTTTGGAAACAACCAAAAATCACAGGGAGCAAGGTCAGGCGAGTAGGGTGGGTGGGGGAGAAGTGTGATCCCCTGCTGCTCCAGGAACTGCACAGTGAGGCGAGCTTTGTGGGGGGCAGCATTGTCATGGTGCAGCAAAAGGCGCGATTGGCGACGGGTTGGTGCAGTCTTGGCCTGATATTCCAGGACTCGAGGAAGGACGTGATCAGTGTAGTACTGGGCTGTGATAGTACACTGTTGAGGCATTACATCCACACACATTGGTCCTTGTGAATTGAAGAAGATGGTGAAAAGGCGCTTCCTGCTGCGAAATCCTTCCTTCAGAATTTGAGGTCGAGGTTCTTCATCACTCAACCACACCATGTTAGACTGCTTGTCTCTGGTGGTGAAGAAAGAAATCCAACACTCATCTCCGGTAGCTACATCTGAGAACCATTTCGGACCATTTGGCTTGAATTCAGCCAGCCATAGACGACAAATCCGCACCCGTTCGCTCTTCTGCTCTTCCGTAAGCAAATGAGGTATCCATCGAGCACACTTCTTCCTCAGCCCTAAGTGTTCATGCACGATGTCATGTGCGCTCCCATAACTGACACCGAGCTCCAAGGATAAAAATCGAAGAGTAACAGTTGGATCTTCGTCAATGATGGCCCGCGCACGGACCGTCGTTGCTTCGGTCACGGATGTCCGAGGGCGGCCAGGACGATGATCATCTTCTAGCTGCAATTTTCCGGCTGCGAAAGCTCGAATCCAGCGGAAAACAGTTTCCAGTGATGGAGTAGACTCGGGAAAAACTTGCAACAATTCCTCTCTGATCTCCGTTGCTTTTTTCCCGAGTTTCCACCTTGTGAAGGTGTAGAATCTGCAGCCTTCTTTCGAAAAATCCATGTTTCCGGTTAGAGAGGCAAACCAACAATGACGCAATCGCACAGCGCAACGATAAAATGTAAGCTAGACAAACAGCGACAAGCTCAAACATGTAACAACAGGCAACACTTGCTGCCCCTTGCTCCCCCCCCCAACACTTATAGTCTCTCAGCTACGAGTCCGACTGTCATTACTTTCTGATCACCCCTAGTATTCTGATATTCTGCTCTATTAATTTAAGATTTCAATAGTAACGAAGATTACCGATACGGTCGTAGTGGGATACGCTGTCCTCCTCGGCCTGGGTGGGGACGCTCCTTAAGGAAAGGTACATAGAAAAAATCATCCTATTCCATCCATAGTCCCTGACTCGGCACTGACTTGTGAGGAAGTTATCTTGCCACCACCTCTTTCGAGGCAAACTATCAGGACTTCTACATATGCCAAACCAGTTTTTATTGGTGCCAGGGGGATGAGTTCCAGTGTCTCAACGGCATCATCTTCAGCTAGCAGTACTTTGTTGTTGTATATCGTAGACTGTCCTCTGGTCGAGAACTCCTATTCCCTTATCTGTCTGACTGTCCAAGAACTCAGCTTCTATGCCATTATATATTTTTTTTGTGGCTATGATACTTCTGATGCCAGAAGTGATAATAGTAACAGGAACGGTCATAACAGTAGTGAAGACAAACATAACAGAAATGGAACTACATAAAAAGGATGAGGAGATGACAATGGCTTTGAGTATGACCATAATTAAAATAGACTTAGCTTTCACAATTTGCCGATGATAACTGGCTCACTAAGATTGTCAATAGGGCAAACATTTTATGTTTCATTCCTTTACAAATCCGATTTTTTTTCCAAACCATACCCACAGGCAATTGGTAAATGCAATTTACACCTTCCTGGGGTTGGGGGTTAAAAAGAATGTCACTCACGTAGCCCCTGCGTGATGTAAGAGTCGACTAGAAAGGTGAGGTAACGTGAGATCAGCACCCTCACCTCCTGAATGGGAATTCACTGAAAGAAGGCAAGAAAAAGAACAGAGTAGTAGCACTGTGGTAACCTGACCAATTTCTAAAGGGTGTTCGATCCTAAGAATTGGTTGATGCAATAATGTTTTCAATAGAGGAGGAAATAGGTTAGATATCCTGTGAATGGCTGAAATTAAAATGTTATTTACAGGGGACTTAGTGGTTGACGGAACGAGAGGATAAAGATTAAGGGGTGACCTTAATAAGGAAACCTGGGGAGCCAAGAAGTATAAATGCATCAGTAGGTAATGAGCGCATTGAGGGAGTAACTGACTGTTTTAGAGTACCTAATGAAGATGAGAATGGAAAGTGTCTAATTGGTTCACTTGCATAGCAAAGTGCATATTTGCTAGAAGCACGTTATATAAGACGAGGCTGATGTATATATACATGGAAGTATGACAATGGACATATAGATAGATAGATAGATAGATAGATAGATAGATAGATAGATAGACTTTATTTGGCAATAAATCAATGTACATGAAGTGCAAACAATGACAAGAACACACAGTTCGAAATAACAAATGTAAATTGCCGAGGATAACACAAAAAGCATATTAATACTAAGTACATAGGAGATGGCAGTGCTGATAGAGGCAAAAGGTTTACTAGATGATAGAGGTGAAAATGGTAAAAAGAAATTGAGGGGCGGACGTAGAGAAGAGAAACATAATAAATGTTGGAAATGATAAATAAATAAATAAGCATATAGATAACTAACAAATAACCAAATAACCAAATAATCAAATAACCAAATAACCAAATAACCAAATAACCAAATAACCAAATAACCAAATATACAAATAACCGAATAAACAAATATCCAAATAAACAAATAAACAAATAAACAAATAAACAAATAAACAAATAAACAAATAAACAAATAAACAAATAAACAAATAAACAAATAAACAAATAAACAAATAAACAAATAAACAAATAAACAAATAAACAAATAAACAAATAAACAAATAAACAAATAAACAAATAAACAAAAACAAGTAAACAAGTAAACAAGTAAACAAGTAAACAAATAAACAAGTAAACAAGTAAACAAATAAACAAGTAAACAACTAAATAAGTTAATTTATATCTAATAAAATAATTATCAAAAAATAAAAGTGACATTAGACATTGGCTCGGGAGTTATAAGGCTTAAGTTGAGATGGTCGGAGGAGGGAAACCAGTAGAGTGAGAGACTGGAACAACTGTGTAAAATAAAACAGGGAAAAATAATTACAATGATGAAGACTGAAGCAGAATAGAAGAAAGGAATATGAAACATACAGAAATGAAACAGTGTAGCGAAAAGCAAAGGCAAAGGTAAAATAGATGACAGTTAACTGAGAATGAAGCTATGAACAGGTGGAATAGTTATGATGGTGAATTATTAGAATTATTATTATTGAGGAGAGGTGTAATAAAAATTAAAAGATGAAATGGGTAGACAGAAATTAGTAAAAAAGAATGGGAAATGCAATTGCACAGTTGAAATATAGAAAAAATGGAACTGGATTGTAGTGAGTGTGAAGTTAATTGCTAAAGAGTGGGAGAGTGCTTATAGGAAAGTGTAATAGGTGGTGTGAGAGGAGAATCGAAGACTGGAAGAAAGCATGTATTGCCCCATTTCATTATGGAAGAAGAGTCAAGCTCGAGATATTAGCCCGGTAAGCATCCTAGGTCAGATATACTTGTAAAAGTTAACAGGAATGGATGATAAACAGCGCTTTGTGTACAGATAATTATACTTTGTTAGCAGAGTCAGAGGACTGTCTGTAGAGAAAGATGAGTTAATTTGGGAAGTTAAGGTCGAAGGAGTAAGCTGAGAGTTATTATGTGTAAGAATATTGATAGTGTAGTTTATTCAAGAGCATATGAGGAAATCTCTCAAACTATATCATGTATTTCAAAACATAAGTTCAAAGTCAAGTATTTGCATAAGAAAAAAAATGAAAAGTTTTCTGTAACTGCAAAACCCAGTGACGAAAGAAGTATATGTTTCAAGGGGTATGACGCAGAGGCAAAGATACCAAACTTCTTGATTTTTTTTTTTTTTTTTTTTTTTGAGTTAGCTGTGATTTTCTTCAAGAAGTGGGCCCATGAGAAGAAGAAGAAGAAGAAGAAATAAAAGCAGACTTGGCGCTGGGTATAAAAGGACTTATCCTATGTTAGTATTAATGCTTGAGGCAGTATTTATTCCGAGCACATACAGCAAGGCAGTGATATCCAGTGAATTACAAATGATAAACCTTACGGCAAGAGATCTGATCCATCATAAGGTCGGACAGAGTGAAATAAAGATATTGGAGGGAAAGGTAAAGTGGACCAGAGGATATACAATATACGCATTTACAGAAAACAGCGTCTTCATCCCATCACAGTTACATGAAGTAAACTGATTCTGAAAAATATTAATTAAAACTGCGTCGGTCTGCATATGTTCAAATTATTTTGGACAAGTTATCTCTTTGTTTTTATTCTGATCTTTATCCTACTTTTTTCAGATAACCCTTTGGACCATGAGGGGTTTTCCAGCATCTAAGGAAAAGTGGCTGGTGAGCTGAAAAAGATGACCTTCCCGAGGTGTGCAATTGACGATTTTTTTTTTCTGGGATCAGTAAAATAGTGCGACAGAAATCAGTTAATGATATCGCCTCACGATCCAGATATTCCTATGATAGTTCAATAGATTATTACATGACAAGAAAGCCGTCAAATATGGGGGCGGGTAAATGAATTCAATTCTCCACACACAGAAGAACACGAAGCGTTCCTCGTAAAGACATCCAAACACGGTATCACTTCTATTAACAAGGGAGTAATTAGTACTTTTGCTATTGAAAAAAAATTAAGAATTCTTCTTATCTGATGCTCAGTGATTCATTTGGAATGATGCTTAACTGATTCGTGCATGAGTGATCCTTTTCAGACTGAATGATACTTTGTTTTTGTTTTATTTAGGTTATTTTACTTATATCAGCAGCCAAAGGGTTGTATTTGATCTAAATTAAACCTTAACACTATCCTATTCTGTTCTTCCCTGTGTCACCCATTCGGTAACAAGTGAATTAAAGAGAATGATATTGCAAATTATACATCTATCATAACAGATGCAAGACGCTGTCCAAGACGGAGGTCATTGGCATTTTCACGGCCTCACCATCTTCAAATACCTCACTCATTACTAACATCCCACTTACGAGTTTCAACATATCTCCTCCCTTCATGATGACCAAACCTGCTTCGATGCATCGTGCCTCATCCCCTCGTCCTCAGTGGTACACATAATTTCTCTTTTGCTGTACCCACTCCTAAAAGTAATATAAAAATGTTACGTACACTAAATGTGCCACATGACATCAAATACAGCCATTTTGTTAAATTAGTTTTCAGTATTTGTTATATGTATTCCAGTGAGAGAGAGAAAGAATTTTCAGATGCACCTATTCTTTAAATTCCCATTCAAAAATAGTTCCGTAAATGAATATCTAAATTTCCACTTGATGGAAATAATGATGATTGTATGTGTTATTTTCGAAATCGTTTTTGGTATTCGGTATCAGTGTTAGTGGCTCCTTGCTACACCTTTCCTCATCAGTCATTATTTATAACAAGGTTTGGGGCCAATTCGGAAAAGGCTTGTTACAAGACGGTGCAAGCTAATGGCGCATGTGGCTCGTCAGCAAGCCTGGACTAACAACTTAAACGAGGTGACGACAAGTCCTAAAATTTTATCTAATTTCGCGTTACCAGTGGTAAAACGTAAAATTCGTTATTATTATGTTTTTAGTATATTTTTACTTTCTACTTTACTTTATCCATTTCCGCTTAGAATATCATTCCAGTTTCTGTTGTATGTGTGTTTTTTTTATTAGGTTGAATCTGGATTAAGTTGATAAATGTTCTTATCATTCTTGGTCTTCATGAAATTTCAATTACATAATTTTCATTTCTTATTCTACTCATGTTATATACCATCAGAAATTTTAGTTAACAAACACTAACTCATGATCTTGTTGGATTACATGCACTATTTTACAACTGTGTTGGTCCACAATTTGGATCTTAAGGTAATGTGAGACTACTCTCCCTAAAAGGACACGCTAGGTGGATGATTTTTAGATTCATAGTATTATCATAATCACCGTCACCGTCATCGTCACCGTCACCATTGTCGCTGTTATTGTCATTGACATCACCATCACTATCGCCGCCGCCGTCGTCGTCGTCGTCGTCATCATCATCATCATCATCATCATCATCATCATCATCATCATCATCATCATCATCATCATCATCATCATCATCATCATCATCATCATCATCATCATCATCATCATCATCATCATCATCATCATCATCATCATCATCATCATCATCATCATCATCATCATCATCATCATCATCATCATCATCATCATCATCATCATCATCATCATCATCATCATCATCATCATCATCATTATCATTATTATTGGTGGGGGTGGCGGTTGCGGTGGCGGCGGCTATAAGTATGACTATGACTATGGCTATAACTAGGACTAGGACTACGACTATGACTATGAAGGTTAATATGGCTGTGAATATGAAGGTCAATGTGATAATGACTATGAAACTTAATATGACTATATCTGTGAAGGATAATGTGACTATGACAACGACTTCGACTACGGCTTCGACTTCGACCTCGACTACGACTGTGACTAAGACTGCCTTCACTAAGACCAAGGCTATGACTACAGCTGCAGTAATGACGATAATAGTGATGTTGTTGTTGTTGTTGTTGTTGTTGTTGTTGTCGTTCCCTAGACTGTCTGTCCGAGCAGTCCCGTCTACCCAAGGAATACCACAGCCAAAACTGGGTTTTCCCACAAATCCTTTTGTAGAGTGTATGTTGTGTTGTTTGCGTGCATGATTGTGTATAATGCAGTCTTCCATTATGTGTTGTATGGTATGGGGTGAAGTGTTACATCCTGGGCAGCTGTTCACAATGCGGTCATCCAGCCTCTTCTGGTAGCTTAGAAGTGCTGGGTGGTGGCCGCACCGCAGTCTGGCCAGGTGGACTCTGCCCTTTCGTGGGAGAGAGGATTCAGAAGGGTGGATATCAGGGGGGTCTGGCATGCAGCAGTGTGTTGTCTTTCAGTGTGTTAATGGAGCGGTGAGTGATATGAGTATGAATATGTTTCCGGAGGCTGGTATTTGGTGGTTGTGGAGGAAGAGAAGAGAGTATCTGTGTGTAATACAGGTCTTTGGGTGATGTTTTAATGTTTCTTGGTGTGTGTGGGTGTTCTGCTATGTAGTGTAGCGGGTGTGATGTGTTTGTGGTAGCTGCAGCAAGTGTTTGTGTGCCTCTCATGTTGAGGTGGTCCTTGACTTTGAGGACTTTGGTTTCATAGTGTAAATGGTCTGTAGGCGTTGTATTTGTACAGCCTGTAATTGTTTTTAGGGCTTTGTTTTGTATGATTTGAAGGGTGTTGTGGTGTGTCTCACTGAGATTAGGAGCCCATGCAGGACTCGCATAATTCATCACTGAGCGTATGCATTGTTTGTATATTGTTGTGTTAGTTTCTTTGTTTTGTCCAAATGTTGTTCCAGTGATTGACTTAAGTGCGTTAAGTCTAGGTGTGCATTTGTTTTTTATCCCCCGCCACAACCTAACAAATAAAATATATAACACAGACATGCACAATACCACCAAAAGATGGCTGGCCAATTATCTGGCAGGAAGGAATGCTTACGTACCATATAATGGCCAATCATCGCACATCAGAAACATTAAGAATGGAGTACCACAGGGGTCTGTTCTATCCCCCACGCTCTTTAATCTATACATGCATGACTTACCCACACCAGACACCTCAGAAATACAAATCTCTTCCTACGCAGACGACATTACAATCACATGCACACATCGTAACACAGACAAAGCTGCAGAAATAATCCAGCCATACCTTGATACACTCAACACATGGTTCATCACAAACAGACTCAAAATAACCCCAACCAAATCTACAGCAACACTTCTCACCAACTGGACAAAAGAACACAAATGCACACCTCGTCTCTACATCAACAACACTCTAATACCACACACAAACACACCGAAAATTATTGGTGTAACATACGATACATCCATGTCTTTCAAACAACACATCACAAACATAAAAAACAAATAATAGTGATGTTATTGATGATGATGATGATGATGATGATGATGATGATGATGATGATGATGATGATGATGATGATGATGATGATGATGATGATGATGATGATGATGATGATGATGATTATGATGATGATGATGATGATGATGATGATGATGATGATGATGATGATGATGATGATGATGATGATGATGATGATGATGATGATGATTATGATGATGATGATGATGATGATGATGATGATGATGATGATGATGATGATGATGATGATGATGATGATGATGATGATGATGATGATGTTTGAAATTATAAACAAAAATGGAGATTAAAATGATGAAAATTATGGAAATTATGAAAAAAGATAAAAATGATGATGATGATGATGATGATGATGATGATGATTCTGCTGCTGCTGCTGCTGATGATGATGATGATGATGATGATGGTGATGATGATTATGATGATGATGATGATGATGATGATGATGATGATGATGATGATGATGATGATGATGATGATGATGATGATGATGATGATGATGATGATGATGATGATGATGATGATGATGATGATGATGATGATGATGATGATTATGATGATGATGATGATGATGATGATGATGATGATGATGATGATGATGATGATGATGATGATGATGATGATGATGATGATGATGATGATGATGATGATGATGATGATGATGATGATGATGATGATGATGACTTGTTTTATATGAGTATTGCTGATTGAACGTATTTTATATTCTATGGGTTTTTATATTATGAAGGTGTATGACATACGCAGTTATTCATGTTACTACGGGTTTCATCTATACAGCATCTGTTATTTGTTTTGTTTTTTATGTACATGCATGCATACATACATACATATATACACACACACACACACACACACACACACACACACACACACACACACACACACACACACACACACACACACACACACACACACACACACACACACACACACACACACACACACACACACACACACACACACACACACACACACACACACATACACACACACACACACACCAAGGGCTATTCCTCCTTTACCAGGGAGGTAGCCAAAATCAAATGATATAATTTCACTCCCACCCATTTCATTCCCACCCATTTCATCTCCACCCATTCCACTCCCATTCACCACCCCTCCCTCCCTCTCATCTTGGCTCCTCCTGGATGACGGGTCATCCCTGCATCTCGCCCACCGCCCTGGGTTAGAAGCAATGCAGCAAGGCACAACACATCTGCAGCAAGGTTGTTTCATTTAATCTGGGACCCCTCTCTCCGTTCCCATATGCATGAACATTGAAGACGAGAGGAAATTCCTTCGGGCTTTGTCAAAATATCATTCACACATAACCACTCCCTAACCATCCCATCCCCCACCCACTACCTTCCATGCATCATAGTATCCTCCATACACAGCCATTCTCCACTCACCCCTATCTTCTGCCTTCTCTCTTCCTTCCTCAACAAACATCCCTTTTTTGCTCAACGCCCTTTTCATCCCACCCATTCATTTCATCCTCGGTCGTCCCCTCATGTTCACTCCACCCATCTCTACGTTCCACACTTCTTTAACTGATCTTTTTTCACTAATTTTTTCCATATGTACCATGAAAGATATACTTGTTTTTATAACAACTAAAAACCTTCACCTTAACGTTAATTTTTTTTCATTGATAACTGTCATCAATTTATCCAGATTAATCCTCACAAATAATTAAACATACATACACCATAATTAAGAAATATATATATATAAAAAAGAACGAACATACCAATAATTTGGTGTCCACTCTCCATTAATTGAGTCAGTAAGAATATTTTTGCAGGAAAAAAATGTCGCCTTTTTAAGATGATTTGAAATCTAAGATCTTCTGGATAACAGATAAACATAGAAAACTAGTATTTGCCATTGACCATACTAGTTGCTCATAAAAGTTGGCATTTTTTTTATTTGGAATTTTAAACTGGCAATTGTCATTGCTATTGATATTTGGACCTTTATTATGTCTATTGTCAAAGAATTTTAATCATTCGAGAGAATCCTCCTGTGAAGTAAAACAAATTATATTTTGAATATATTTTTGAACGAGTGCGAGTGACAGAAGAAGACTAAAACATATTTGATGCAGATGGCGCCCTTTCGCCGTCCTTCAACAGAATCCGTCCTTTCCGTCTGTTCTCTTTCTCCGAGCAAGGAGATCAAGTCCAGGTACAAGAAAAGTATGCGGAGGACTGAGAAGGCGGATGGTGAAGTAGGAGGAGGAGGAGGGTTGGTGTTGGTATATAAACGCGGAGTTGTCTTCTTGCGTCAGACTAACTCTTCCTCGTGTCGACTTCATTATTTTCTTTTCCCTCCCTTTGGGGCTGTTGAGACACGATGAAGTCCTTCGTTATTTGCGGTAAGTTATCATTATTGCACTTTATGTTTGCCTGATGATTGTCATATACTGTTATAGTAGCAGAATCCATCTTGTGTTCTGTCATTGTTTCTATCCATCTTTTCATTTTCAGCTCTTCTTCTTGGAGTAGTAAGGGCTCAGCAAAACGGCTACAACATTCCAGCTCCCTCCAATGGATATGGAACCCCTTCGGTTAACGGTGGACTCAATGGAAATGGAGGTAACGGAGGATATGGTTATGGACCCAGCGAGGCCGAACTGGCCCTAATCGCTCTAGGGGAGAATATCCCCGGGGGAGGTGCACCCGGCGTGGACTATCCGGTTCTTGCAGCGGTTCCTGAGACTGCATTTGCCTGTGAGGAAACTGGATACCCCTACGGCTACTACGCCGACACCGCCTCCGAGGCCGGCTGCCAGGTCTTCCACATCTGCCAGACGCGTCCCAACGGCTACCAGAAGGACTCGTTCCTGTGTCCCAACGGCACCATCTTCAACCAGCAGTACCTCGTGTGCGACTGGTGGTTCAACTTTGATTGCTCTCAGGCCACCAGCTTCTACTCCGTCAACGAATTCATCGGCCAGGAGCCCAACGGCTACGGTGCCAACGGAGTTCCTTCTTCCGCCTACGGTGTTCCTGGAGTCGGCAACGGCAACAGAAACGGACGTAACGGAAACGGAAACGGTCGCAACGGTAACGGCATTAACGGAAATGGGAACGGCAACGGATATACCCAAACCGGTAACGGTAATGGAATTACCCAGAATGGCAACGGCAACGGAAATGGTCTTCAGGGCGCAGTCGCCAGTCCTTCTACAGCATATGGTACTCCTTTCTAAGCCTTGACTATCCACATCAGGCATTCTGATGGCCCAGTCTGACTTCTCTTCATTACTCGAAACGAAACGAACATATAAAATTCAAATATGCAAAAACCAAGTGAAGATTATATTTTTGTAAAAAAGCAAAGTTGAATAAAGATTATATTTTGTTTCCAATGTATGATTCTATCCGAAGCTACAAAATATTTAAATGTAAACCAGGTAAACGGGGCATTTTCTTCATATCTCCATTCGCATTAACAATACACTCCCACACACACACACACACATCCAACCACCCACACATCCACACACACACACATCCAACCACCCACACATCCACACACACACACACACACACACACACACACACACACACACACACACACACACACACACACACACACACACACACACACACACACACACACACAAACACACACACACACACACACACACACACACACACACACACACGCACGCACGCACACACACACACACACACACACACACACACACACACACACACACACACACACACACACACACACACACACACACACACACACACACACACACACACACACATACAATATATATTATATGGGTAGTTATAGACGCCTCTCTAGAATATCATATTAGGAGCTCCTAACACCAAGAAAATATAGTAAACTACTGCTAGGTCAGAAACCCTTTGACCCTATGTCTATTAATGGTTACAGTCAAAAAAAGAAAACGGATCAAGGTCACCACCCCACGGTGAGGACACGGGGGAAAAAATGAATCTTTCTCTTTAACTTAACTAAGAAATATAATTAGAGATAGGTTTAGAAATCACATGAAAATTGATACAAGGTGAATGTAAGTAATATGAAAACAACGTGCCATAACATATGTCACTCTTTTCCCTCTCTTATCTTAGCTCCTCGTGGATGAAGGGTCA
>NC_134786.1:21607261-21612261 GCF_046742065.1 Oratosquilla oratoria | reverse complement strand
TACTTCTTTCAGAAGGTGAGAGAGAAACAGTTCCGCACAAATACAGCGGAAACTATAGACCAAAATTACTTTCTAGAGAGAGCTGTGAAGGAGCTCAATGGCTCTTGTCAGCCTTTGTTAGGCTGAGGATTTCCAGTAAGTGAAACTCAAAGCTAAGATTATATTATTAGTGTTACAAAAGGAAAATGGTCACATTAGATCCTTTATTCATATCACAGAAGCGGTGTTTAAGAGTAAGTAAATGCTGAGGCTATTTACAACATTGCATAGGAGTGATATCTATCTAATTCGAAGACAAGCGGTATTTCAAGCCCGTTTGTGGGAGCGTCACATCTTTTGTGGTTAACCCAGGATTGGGTTGTCTTGGTGACTTTCGCCGTAAACGGTGCAGCGTGACAAATATTATTTTATTTCTATAATGACGATACAATCATATAGGCCTCGATTCATTTGACAACTTTGTTTACATGATACGTCACGATCCATTTAGCCTAAATCCAACCTAATTCCAAAGGAGGGCTGAAAAATGTCGAAACAGCGGTCAAGTAATTCTTTCCCTGAACCCCCCCCCCTTGAGTAATTACGAGTAGCAATCTGGCACAAATATATTGGAATGTATGTATTTCTACTAAAAGTGTCGTAATCTTTATCAGGCAAATACTCGTTTACACTGGAACCCTAAAAGTTATGTAAACTAATATACGAGTATAATATAATCAAATGCACGACTCATACCATACTAGTCGGTACTTGCATATCTGTCTGCAAAGCCTAAACTAGACCTTAAAATCCAACCAAAAATAGTAGAAATATCACAAAGTCTAAGCAACTTAATCGCATTACGATTGATTCATTTTACTTTGCTTTACGAGCAACCAAAATATCAACGAAAATAACGATTTCGACCGGCCATTCGGCAGCCGTGGGTGTGTTCAATACTGGCTAGCAAGTGAGAGAGACCCCAGAGCGAGCGCGATAATTTAACATAACAAGGAATATAACTTCATTAATGAATATAAAAATAAAGTGCCAACACTCCTTTTGAACATGACCATAAAGTGACAAAGCTCTTTGTTAAAATTAATAAACATATGTATAACTTGATACTTTAACTATAAATGCCATATATGTTAAAAATGTATTTCATTGTTGAGCATAAATTTGTCGATGATTCCACCTACATTTGGAGATGCAGATTTACACACACACACACACACACACACACACACACACACACACACCATCACCAGATCTAAAGGGAGTCTACACCACCTTCGTACTCCCCACCCTCATGTACGCCTCCCCAGCCTGGTCATCATCACTTAACATCACACAGAGGAGCAAATTAGAGAAAGTGCAAAAAAGAGCGTGCAGAATTATCTTGGGTAATCAGTATGAGGGATACGAACACGCCCTCACCACCCTCAGCTTGCCAAGATTGTCCGACAAACACAGTGAGGCACTGAATAAGTTTGGACAGGACCTAATGCTACACCCACGTCACCGTCACTTCCTCCCACCTCCCACCACACCCACCCGCCATGCAACTCGGCATTCAAACAAAATCAAGCCCATCAGAGCGCCGAGAACTGACCGATACAAGAACAGTGCCATTCCATCCATTGTCCGCACAATAAACTCATCATAAATTTTAGACTAAGCATATCACTCTAATAATTACTATATTACTCATAAAAGTGCCCAATTGTATTATTGTCAGTGTATCACTGCTATCTCAATAAACCTATCATTATTATTATTTATTTTTTTTACACACACACACACACACACACACACACACACACACACACACACACACACACACACACACACACACACACACACACACACACACACACACACACACACACACACACACACACACACACACACACACACACACACACACACACACACACACACACACACACACACACACACACACACATACACACACACACACATACACACACACACACACACACACACACACACACACACACAAACACACACACACACACACACACACACACACACACACACACACACACACACACACACACACACACACACACACACACACACACACACACACATACACACACACACACACTAAATATGGTATTCATAACAATTGCTCATAGCAACAGCGAAAAACAGCCAATAGATGCCTTATTAGATTTATATTTGCTCATTCATGCCCTTGCTTCTCGTAAATATAAAGATGAGATCTTCATCGTGAGTAAAGAATAATTGCATTCGCACATTCGCATCACAGCTCAATGACATCTCAAGAATAGTAATTACTCCTGTATTGGAGAGTGAGTGTCCTTCAGGAAGCCAAATGTGTAATCGAGCGGTGAAACCTCTTTTAATAGAATATTATATGTAGATATCGTCTCGTATACTTGAGAAGAAGACTACATTAAGTATTGTAAAAAATGCAAGTAAAATAATTTTGTCACAAGGAATAGAATCCTAGATATCTCAATGGAGCTTCAGAAATTCAGTTGATGGAGATATTTCTATTATAATATCTAATGAGAATTCTGAGTACATATTTCCCTTACCTTATTTAATAGATGTGGCAAAAGGAACTCGGATTTTATGCTCAGCAATGGTCTATTTCTCCTAAGAGTTATTTGCAAATTCACCTTCAACGTCACCGCTGATGTTATCATATCTCGCGAGCATCTCCCTTCACAGGTACTTCATGTTTCTATATTTTATCTTGACGCAATAAGCATAATTACAAAATATAGAATATATCACACATTTGACGTATTAAAATATGAAACTTAAAAAACAGAAGTCACACATTCTTGTGGATAATTTCAGCAACTTTGTCTTCATGCTTGAATGATGTTTTGTGTTCTTTTGAAGGAGAATATCACATTTAATGTTGAGTGCTAGAAAATCGTGCGATTACTGGTCAGATTGACCAATGTCGTCCTATCCGTGAGATTGTATGCACATAGACTATTACTATTGCAATAATGATTCATTATAAACTATACTCATATGTTAGGTCATGGGTCATGTGGCTTTAGTACCACCGGAGTAGGTATGAACTATATTGTTGCCATAACGTTTATCTGCGAGGTCTTATTACTTGATATGATTATTAGTGTTGCGTTTTTTAGAATTTCATAGGTGATGATGGGGACTTTTTCTTTTAGCAATAACTTCAAGTTCAGATAAAGACAAATATTAAGGGTAACTTAGAACATGATGACGGAGTGAGAAGAGATCGTACGGGAGGGAGGAACAATGATCTGATCCATAAGCACTGAGTTTGATTTATCCCCGCAAGTTAACTATACCTTAGTAGAGAAAACATTTATGCGTAGCATTGTTATTCAAGTGCTAACCCAGGTATAAGTATAGGTACTTGTACCTTCAGTTAAATCAATCATCTGATCAGTATTGCATTGCAGTTGTGTTTCCATCCTTTTAATTTCCAGTCCTTCTCCCAGGAGTTGAGATTGCATAAAAGAAGGTTTCAGTCTTCGTTCCTAAGACAACAATTAAAATCTGACTATACCATTTCCAGATCTTCTTTTTTCCATTCCCCACTAACAAAATAACTACAACAACAACTCTAAAAAATCACATTTCAATAATTCCTATATAATATCTATCTAACCTTTACATCCTAATTTTGGACGACTTATTATAAAGAAAAATGTCTTACACAATACCCACCACACAACCCATACCCTTATAGTTCTCAAAAAAATTATACTTCCTACAAAAACTCTTATCATAAAAAATGTCAAAAAGGAAAAATGATGGTATTCATTTCACCGTATCTCCATTGAACAACTCTTGATAACATAATGCAGAAGTCAATTTCTTCTTGAATGGCTTTGTCGGATCAACTTCTTTTTATCTTTTGGAATTCAGATTAGGAAACACCATAAAGACAAAAAAGAGGATGAAAAAGAAAAAATAAACTAGAAATGCCACAAAAGAAAAATTAAAAAAAATATAAATTGGAATACAAACATCTATGTGTATTCACACAGTCATCTATATGACAGTACTTTGTAAGCCATGTAACGCAGAGTGAAAAGCCTGAAGCCTCCTACAAGTTTTTGGTTTGGTATATCACAACAGATTTGTGGAACAACAACATGATGCATAGATCAGGCACAGGACTTCTCACAACACATACCTCTGTGATCTTGGTAAAGCCCTTCTTCACGTCTTTTGGCACGCAAATTACAAGACAATATACATCTGTGATCACATATACATGACATGGATTAGAGACAAGATAATTCTCACATTTCTGTACTAGCTTATTTTATTGGCGGTTTTCTCCTAAAGGGTCAGATTGATACAGAGCACACACATGTTAGGCGGTGTTTATATCGGACTTGAATGCAGAGAGTTTTATGACAGTGATAATCAACTTTGTGAATGTGCAATAATCTGTGACATAAGTGGCACATCAAACTTCTCCATGCGTAGCAAAGACGAATGTTGTAATTGACATACCTCTCTTACTAATTCTCTGCAGCAGACACAGTCGCCGCCAATACTTTACACATCTATATAGAAGAAACACTGACTTCACAGAAATTCAAGGAGTGCGTGAGTCACTAATTGTCTATCAGTTTGAACGCGATTCACATATACACATGTAACGAGTCGAAATGATACGCATATAGAGAAATATTTTGATGCATTGCTCCAAGATTTAGTAACGATATTTTATAGCACTGCTTTAATTATGTTGTGACCAAACACTACTACATTTGTGTTGTTTATAACACATAAACATCACATATATCTTATATTTTCTCGTGGATACATTCTCGAACACATGGGATTTCTGAACGCTAGTTAATTGTACTCGCTGTTTTCTCGTGAGATCGTTCTCTATACTCTTCTGAGACGGAAATTATTTTAAGAGACTATGTAATAATCTCAGATTTAACTCTTGAGTGTATAATGTCCAGGTCATTTCGATTATATCAAACAATCTCTATTCG
>NC_134786.1:21599868-21606761 GCF_046742065.1 Oratosquilla oratoria | reverse complement strand
ACTTCTATTTAGGTTTTGTGCTCTAGCGATCTGCTAATCACTTAAGGCCATATTAGTACAGTCATGACGGATATGTTTCGAACTAGCACCATATATTACTCTTAGACAGTGGAAAACAACGATATCTTTATTATACATACATATAATACTACATATACACACATAACTCCATATTGTAGAACATACGTAACATTAATCACATACAAAATATTACATCTCCAATAGGCTTGGTCAATACAAAACTCAGACACACACAGTACACACATACAGGTCTAGTACAAACACACAGAGTGTCACAGCTAAAACCCACAAACATAATACAGACCACAACATCTCACAACACAACACATACACACACACACACTTACAAACACACACCAATAAGAGATCTTATACCAATACATATGCAGACCACGGAGCGCCACTTTCCAACAATAATGTGCGATATCGTCTGACTTTAGGGCAGAGGAGCGGCGTATATAGATCGGTTGAGGCTAATATAAAATAACATGAGGTACTGTCAGATCTGAGATTTGACATGATATCATGAGTATAGTATTCATATCTAGGACTGAGTCAGACAGAATCTTATAGTTGGTGCGACGACACACTACAGAGCTATTCGATGCACATCAGGAGGGAGCGGCGGATTAAGGCAGAACTCGTATTGGGCTAGAGCGAAGGAAAGAGGATCAACATTATATCACGGGGCCATGAGAGGAGTGGTGGTGACACGAATATGGAGGGGAACATGTGTGCAGGGAGGGATGGGATGAGTTGACATATCGTCGGGGCAGTCAGTGGAGTATAGAGAGAATATGGCGCGCGCAAAGTCCGCCGATTCTCTATCTCTGCGACATGAGGGTGTAGGCGTAGTGTGTGCGGGCACTTCGGGTGACTTTCGGGGATTGACCTTTAGCATTAACTCTTTCATGCTGAATCTAGGAGTTGTCTGAGGAGTAATATCTGTAAGAGTACGGCGGATCTACGAAAGGGTTCTTTCCGGGCGGTGAGTTATGGGACAATTACATATCGGAGAAGGGAATCTTGTCGCAATGTGAGTGGCCAGTAACACCGCAACAACGGGTCGAAAGGTACAAATGAGCAGGAAAGTCCGCTGCGAGGGACATTCTCTTTCCACTCTGCTGTAGGCACGTTCATAACAAATAGTTTCGATAATCAACTCTAATTGATTCGCCAGAAGTTGAAATAACAACGTATAGGAAGGGTCTATCCGGGATGTGGAAACGGGAATATATGGGGGAGGCGATGACAGGTGAAGTGTGTGACGAGCATGGCACGCAGTACGGGAGTTAGAGATAGTGACGTGGACAGAGATGAGTTAGTTGTGAGTGAGATAGCGATATGGTGTTAAGCGTGATCATGTTGCGTCTGTATCTATGATGGCGTGCGTAGGGCAGTGAATTGTCTAAGAATGTAGCGAGTGGTACAGGTAATTTGCGAGGGATGACTTCCGTGTGACGTGCGACAGTCTGTGTCTTCATCTTTTGGGCATTCGTCAGTTGCGTCGTTGAGTGCAGGATGTAGAAGTTCAAATTAATATGATATAGTGTTATCGTGGGGGGTGGTGGTTCTGTGCGTGGACACGAAGCGGGTGTGCTACGACATTAGCACAAGATCGATCTGACAGCTGACAAGACAGGGGGGGAGAGGAGATGTAACCGGATGGTATCACATGGAACTGGAAAGGACAAGTCTGGTGTCGGAGGCGCAATTGATGTGCAGAGCTTTTGACTCTTGCATGCGAAGCGTGTGGGGGGAGATGTAGAGCAGTCGGATTCTCACAGTGGGTCTACGGAGCGAGCATCGGTGGGGTGCTTACTACAATTAGCGATCACTATCTCCTAATTCGTATAACAATTACCATGCCTATCTCGCGTTACAATGATCTTGAGCTCTGAGTTGTGAAAGGGTTATTTCAGACACATGATAATATCATGAGGATGTAAACAATTTCTTTTATGTTTTTTCTCCTATTAAGGCATAACGTAATACATGTTAGCTGTAATTGCTAACCAGTCACTCTTATTTTAGTGTTTTGATATCAATCTCATCTTTAGTTACGCAGTTGTTCTTAACTTCAGTGGATATTTGAAATGTGAATGTTGATGCAACATCTTAATTAACTTACGCTTAGTCTACAAGCAGTATTACGTAAATTTGACGAGTCCATCTTTATGCATACATACATACATACACACATACATACATACATACATACATACATACATACATACATACATACATACATACATACATACATACATACATACATACATACATACATACATACATACACACATACACACACACATACAAACACATGCACGCACACACACACACACACACACACACACACACACACACACACACACACACACACACACACACACACACACACACACACACACACACACACACACACACACACACACACACACATACGCACGCACGCACGCGCACACACACACACACACACACACACACACACACACACACACACACACACACACACACACACACACACACACACACACACACACACACACACACACACACACACACACACACACACACACACACACGACTCGACGATACAGTGGGTGCGTTCGCGACCGCCACTACAGCAGTCCGGATTCGAATCCCTCTGAAATAGATTCAGTATCGCTGCGCTGCGAGTCGTTGCTTCAACTCTCGTGGGCTGGGTGTTGGGTGTGTGCGTCCGTGTAAGGTCACAGCATTATCGATAGATCTTATCACCATGTCGAAGTCTAGGGTAACGATTCTTCATGTGATCCGATCGGTCATATATGATCTCTCTTTCGGGAGGGTAATAGCTGTCAATCACCACTCCAACACGTGATCCAAGGCCATAATAAATCATACGTGTGTGTGTGTGTGCGTGTGTGTGTGTGTGTGTGTGTGTGTGTGTGTGTGTGTGTGTGTGTGTGTGTGTGTGTGTGTGTGTGTGTGTGTGTGTGTGTGTGTGTGTGTGTGTGTGTGTGTGTGTGTGTGTGTGTGTGTGTGTGTGTGTGTGTGTGTGTGTGTGTGTGTGTGTGTGTGTGTGTGTGTGTGTGTGTGTGCGCGCGCATGTATATGTATAGAAATGTACGAACATTGTTAAAGCTATCACAATTTTCATCTTAATTTCCAACGCGTGGGTAGATTTGTGTTCTGCAAGTTGCGTACTGCCTCCATATCGCTGCCATAAATAAAACTGTCACACAGTCACTGTGCAGCACAATTTCGTTGGATTGTCCACTTTCCTAAAACTAATCGCCATATCGCTGACCTACATGCAAAACCTCTCATCTTCAAGGCACCTTAAAACAACCGAATCTACATATGGAAACATTAGGAAACATTACTTTTGTTTCTTTAAATGTCTTTAGTGTTTCGAAGGCAGATGTTTTATCTCCTGATTTTAGAAATACTATTGAAAATTGCATAGCATCGATATTTCAAAAGATAATTGAGGTTTTACATACAAAGCAAACTATACTAAATTACGATAGTACACTATATTTACCATATTCACATTGTCTATAAATAGTATCTGATATTTTATCCTTGTATTCCCTTTTTAAACGAGTGAGAAAATGGAAGTATAAAAGTATGTGATATGGTTATAAGAGCCAACTAGAAATGCACTGATGAGCGTGATTTTCTACTGTGAGTTCCTTGATCTTTATGCATGACTGACCATATACGAGTATAGTCTCCCATCATAGCAGTGCCCCATCTTCCTTGGTATCTTTTCTTCATGTTCTTCACTCACTCCTCTTAAGTTTTCACGAAAAAATTCAAATGTGAATGCAAGAAGTGCACATTTAATGATATTCTACATCCTAAGCTCTTACAATTTTCCAAAAGAATCCTACGAGCTGCTTGAAGTTTTGGTCTTTGTTATTACCAAGGAACCCGTTAACTATACCTCGAAATGCACACCACGCCTCTCTTTCGACATCATTTATTGCATTCTCAAGTTACATTGACTTCAACATTATCCTTACCTGCGGACCAGTAAATATACCACCCTTAACTTTGGCCTCTGATAGTTTTGGAAAGAGTAGACAAATCTCTTGAAATGCTTTCCTAACACGATCTAAAGCTTTCACAAAATGTTTGACCAAACTAATCTTTATATGAAATGGGGATACCAACACTGGCAGGTTCTACAAGAGGCTGTCTAATAATATTGAGTTTTCCTGTCTGCGGTTCATCTCGAGGAGGGGGGGTGCACTCCCCTTTCTGGTAGCGTTCATGAATACTTTGGTGTACCCACCTTGTAATCCAAGTAAGAAGGTGAGGATTTTGAAATCATCATAAACATCCCATTCAAACTCATTATAGTTTACCTTCTCGAGAATCCTTTTTACATTGTTTTATTCTTCCTTCATCTGTACCGATTACGCTATAGGTAGGGATGGAAAGTGATTCCCATTACATAGTAAAACAACTTTGAGGCTTTTTGTAACTATGAACAGCCGCTATTGTTCAGATTTATGATCAGTTACAATAGCTCTAAATGAACTATAAATATCTTCGCAGAAGCCGAAATCCTCACTTATATCAAAGTATACTTCAAATTCCTCATGGCGCTTCCTTTATACTGTTGATCTACAGTCCTCCCCCAACAGATTCCATTCACTCAGTCTGCATGCTAAAAGCTCAGCTCTTGACTTAGTGAGACCCAAGTCCCTGATGAGCTCATCCAGTTCACGTTGATTTGGAAAGCGTGGGCGTGTACTCAGTCATGCCTCAAAAATTTAATCTATTTCCTCATTGTCACAACATTCTCACTCTCCTAAAGAGACCTCCATCATATCCTCTGGAAAAAATGCATCTATCAACTGGAATATGAATATGAACTGCATGTGTAATCGCAATACAAAAAAACATAGCTAGGTGTTTGGAAATTTTTATGTACAACAAACCTGATTTGCTTCTATTCTAGACTAATAGAAATAATACAAGAAAAGGATGGATGGTCGGACTGTGCCTTTCTAGACCTACGAAAGGCATTTGATAAAGTATCACATAAATAAACTAATAAGAAAAATAGAATCAATAGGTGGCATCAAAGGAAAATTATTGGAATGGATGGAAGACTTCCTGACTGGGAGAAAAATGAGGGTAGTAATTAGAGACAAATACTCGAATTGGGAAGAAATGATAAGTGGTGTTTCGCATGGTTCGGTATTGACTCCAATCATGTTTGCCATATATATAAATGATATGGATGAAGGAGTGGAGTATTATATGAATTTCTTCGCAGATGGCGCAAAAATACTAAAGAAAGTAAGAACAGAGGAGAATTGTGGATCGTTACAGTTAGACCTTGACAAGATCTGGAAATAGAGTCAAAAGTGGGAAGTGAACTTCAATATCAAGAAGTGTAGTATAATGAAGTTTGGAAAAAGTAAAAATAGAATATCAAGAAATTATAAAATTGGTGAAGAAGTCAAAAAGTGAACTCGGAAAGAGACCTTGGAGTAATAATCAGCAAAGACATGACACCGGACAAACATATCAATAAAATAGTCGGAGAAACCTTCAACCTAATAACGTCAATGAAAGTGGCTTTTGACTACTTGGATGAGTAAATTATTAAAAAAATATTAGTTACACTAATAAGACCAAAACTTGAGTACGCAGCAACACGATGGGCACCTAGTACTAAAAAGAATGTAAAGAAATTAGAAAGAATAGAAAGAGCAACGACAAAGTTGGCACCATCTCTCTCCAAATTAACATACGTACAAATATTGTCCAAACTGAAACTACCAATTCTGGAACAAAGAAGAGAAAGAGGAGATCTGCTGACTATTTATAGAATTATGAAAGGAATGGAAATCCTAGTTAGGGATGATTCATTAAAATGGGACAAAGGAAAAACAAGAGGACACGAAAAGAAACTCAAAAAGAATAACTATAGAAGAGATCTGAAAAAGAATAGCTTCCCACATAGAGTACTGGATACCTGGAATAAATTGATAGAGAAATAGTGTGTGCAAACACTATTCAAGATTTTAAGGAAAAACTTGATGCTGAAAGGTACAAAGACGGGTCAATACGAGCATAGCATAGGTAAATACACACACACACACACACACACACACACACACACACACACACACACACACACACACACACACACACACACACACACACACACACACACACACACACACACACACACACACACACACACACACACACACACACACACACACACAATATATATATATATACATATATATATATATATATATATGCTGTATATGTATGTATATATGAGTATTTATATTGGAAGGAGGCCATTTTGAATACAGGGTTCGTTTAAGTCTACAGCTGTGGTAGCATTGTTAAATTTGTATGAAGTACTCTCGATATTTCGAATGAGAGAGCGGAGGTTGGAGGTTAGGGTATTGATAGAATCTCCAAGGTACATGGTGTTTACTCTAGACGTCTTTCGACCCAATCAGAGGTCATCTTCAGGAGTTACAATATACACCATTAAAACAGGAATGACATACGAGGTGTGGCGGGGGAGATTTTGTACCCGCGAAGAAACACTGGGACAGGATGTCATTTGTGGTGTGGGGGGGGAGTTGTGGTGTGGCGGGGGAGATGTCGTGTGGCGGGGGAGATGTCGTGTCCGCATAGCTACCCACGGAGTGCCGACGGGTTCCCTGTAGGTTGCTGGTAGGGCTTCCTCATTGATGGGAGTGGAACTTCAGGCTGTAGCTGGATATTGATGGAGGGTTGATCCAGACGAATAAAAATTGATTCAGCCATCCTTAATCTCCTTCTGTCTTGTTCACGATACAGTATTGTTGTTTGTGTTTCTAGTTGTTGCTTGGTGAGGG
>NC_134786.1:21574868-21594868 GCF_046742065.1 Oratosquilla oratoria | reverse complement strand
TATGGTATAGTCATTACTACTGTTGTCATCGCACGTCTTGCGAGATCACAAAATTACGGTTGGAAGGCCACGGAAAAGCATTTCAATCCATTGTGATCAAATCTGTCGCCATTTCTAGATCCTGCAAGAGAAAAGGTCCATTGCGTGTATCACTGGCATTTATGAACAAAGAAATAGTCAAGAACTGATTTACCAGTAGACTGGTTAGCGAATGGATTAGTCTTAGTAACCATGTAGTTTGCGCTGAAACAATTGGTTGTTTTAAAAGAAGATTAGATCACTCCATGGATAAGGATGACAGACAATAAGGGACATGGAACTGCATCGTGTTAGCCTTGTGGTTTCTTGCATTCTCTTCCATTCTTATGCTCTTATGTAACTGTTCGGGCAGAAGTAGAAGGGAAGAGGTCGATAAGCACACGAAATATCAAGTATGAGAGCAAAAATTCTGACAGTAATAACATAGCGGAATACATAACTGGTTCTTTAGTAGGCAAAACTGTTGTTCTTATCTAAAGACGTAGTCTTTCAATATATAGAACGATTTATTGTTTTGCTCCGTTGAATATTGTATCATATTTTTCCTACAATAATTGTGTACAAGAAAAAAAAAATCAGGTGCCGATAATGAATTATGTTATGTTATGTTATGTTATGTTATGTTATGTTATGTTATGTTATGTTATGTTATGTTATGTTATGTTATGCTATACTATGCTATGCTATGCTATGCTGTGCTATGTTATGTTATGTTATGTTATGTTTTGTTATTTTATGCTGAATTTATTATCTAGAGGTGCTATTTCTAATTATGAAACTTGTAGTAGAGTCAGAGAGCTTTCAAAAGTTACGTATACAGTATATACATAGATTATTCTAACATATAATGAATAATCCAAAACATGTCCAAGAATTGGTCACGGAGACAATTATATATGTCTTATCTTCTTTTACTACTGAAAATATCTCCAACCGCAAAACCTGGGTATATCTGAGACAAGAAACAGTACATTCCAAGAAATATTTCCAAAATAAAATCCAAAATATCTTGGAAAATATTTTCATTACAATAAATCAAGAAATCAGTCATATATTGTTTTGGATTTAATTTTTGAAATTGAAAATGGAAGTCCCACCAAGCAAATGGGTATAAAGAATTATAATAAAATGACATCGATAGCTACTAGCATTTATCCTCCTAATAATTAGTAATTCCCCATATCCTTTCACCCCTTGCAAAATCAAGTTCATATGACAAAAAGAGTAGGTGGCAAAAGGTCGCGAAGAAAGGAAAAGGGGGTAGGGAAGACAGAGGAGGGGGAGGAGGAGGAGGAGAAGAAGGAGGAGGAGGGGAGGAGAAGGGAGTATGTAAGCCGGTATATATAAGCGCTGAGTTGGCTTCTTACGGAACGAACTTCATTTCATCCCGATTTTGATCACTCCCACTTTCTCTAATAAGAACTCTCAGAACACAATGAAGTCTCTTGTTATATGTGGTAAAACATTATAATCTATTTTCAACAATTGCAGCTAACAAATTGTATCCATAACTATTATGATTCAATCAGTATCCTTAATCCCTGCTCTTATTTCCAGCCCTCCTTCTTGGAGCAGTGAGTGCTCAGAATGGTTACAGTGTTCCGGCTCCTTCCAACGGTTACGGAGCCCCTCCTGTCAACGGCAACGGTGGTTACAGTTATGGGCCAAGCGAAGCCGAACTGGCTCTTCTCGCACTGAGTGAGAACATTCCCGGAGGAGGAGTAGCTGGTGAAGACTACCCCGTTCTTGCAGCAGTTCCCGAGACCGGATTTGCCTGCGAGGAAACTGGTTACCCCTACGGCTACTACGCCGACACCGCCCCCGAAGCCGGCTGCCAGGTCTTCCACATCTGCCAGACGCGTCCCAACGGCTACCAGAAGGACTCGTTCCTGTGTCCCAATGGCACCATCTTCAACCAGCAGTACCTCGTGTGCGACTGGTGGTTCAACATCGACTGCTCTCAGGCCACCAGCTTCTACTCTGTCAACGAATTCATCGGCCAGGAGCCTAATGGCTACGGCGCCAATGGAGTTCCTTCCTCCGCCTACGGTGTTCCAAGAGTCGGCAACGGAAATGGAAACGGCCGTAATGGCAATGGAAACGGTCGCAATGGAAATGGATACAATGGCAATGGCGTCAACGGAAATGTCAACGAAAGGAATGGAAATGGAAATGGCAACGAATATACCCAGAATGGCAACGGTAACGAGCTCACCCTGATTGGCAATGGTAACGGGGTTGAACAGAATGGCAACAGCCTCTATCTGAATGGAGATGACAATAGTCTCAACGGTGCAATCTCCAGTCCCTCAACGGCATACGGTGCTCCATTCTAGAAGTAACTACTTACACTGGTCATCACTGTCTACGAATTCCAAGATGTACATACCATAGACTCTATTTTTGTATGTTATATGAACTATTAAAATCAGTAACTTCTAGCTATATATCATTATATTCAAAATTCCTCAAAGCTAGATGATTATTATGAAATCAGTCTAAAATAAATTATGAGACTCATTAACAAACACACACTCGGATGTGTAATATCTTACTCACAGGTATTCATACACACGCATACAGTATATACACGCGCATGCTGTATATAGATAAATATAGACACATACAGTAGACACACACACACACACACACACACACACACACACACACACACACACACACACACACACACACACACACACACACACACACACACACACACACACACACACACACATACACACACACACACACACACACACACACACACACGCACATACACACACACACACACACACACACACACACACACACACACACACACACACACACACACACACACACACACACACACACACACACACACACACACATACAAACACACACACACACACACACACACACACACACTCTTCGCTGGTGTGGCGGTACCGAGCTTGACCGCTGATTCACAGATCCGTGTTCGAGGTCTTCCTAGGCCTGAAAATTTCAACACTGGTGTAATGAGAACCGGCACTAAGCAAACTATCTCATAACAAATTAAATTTGTATAAAATAAAGAATATATTTATGATATGAACGAATAAAAAGCATATCATTCGAGTTATTTGTTACTATACCGGTATTTGTATATATCAAATAATGATTTACACACTTTCATCAGGATAAAAATCACAAGAAAGGTGGGGGTGTTCTGTTGTACGTTAAAAACAATGTTCATGCTTGTGTTTTAGAGAAAGTGAAACAGGATGCATAAGATAGTTTGTGGGTTGAGTTGACCCAAACAAATGGACAAAAAATTAATGTAAGTGTAATATATAGGCCAAAGACATTATCATTAGCAGACGACAAACCGTTATTTCAAGAACTGTCTAGTTTCTGCAACCAGGATTTATTGATAATGGGTGATTTCAATTTTACTGACATTGATTGGATGACCCTTGAACATGGCCATATAGGTAGTCGCTTAATTGATTTTCTTGGTGACAATTACTTAATTCAGCATGTAAAAGAGCCCACAAGATATGGAAACTTACTCGATCTATTGATCACTAGCCGCGAAAGCATAGTAACTGATGTAGAAGTCGGTGAAACTGTTGCAAATAGCGATCACAACTTAGCTAGATTCAAACTCCTAAACAATTTTTGAATAGATACTTGTGTTTCTAAAATACCCGATTTCAGTAAAGCTCAGTTCATAGAGCTACGTCAGGAGCTTCAGCTTACAGATTGGGAGGAAAAATTAAACGAAAGACCTGTAGGTCAGATGTGGGAAATATTTCAAAATACGCTCACTAAGATGATTCATACTTACATTCCTTTTAAGGACAGACGTCCCCCAAACCAGGCTCGCCCAAAGTGGCTCGACAAAGAAACTGAAAAAAGTATTGCTAAAAAGAGAGATGCTTATAAGAAATATAAGTGTTTGGGTGCATCGAATGACTATGAAAGCTATGTAACAAATACAGAAAGATTCAAAAAAGACAATGAGAAAAAGAAAACGACAATACGAAATAAACATCGCTAATAAATCCAAAGAGAATCCCAAAGAATTCTATAGTTACATTAGAGATAAAAAGGCTGTTAGAAATCACATTGGTCCACTATCATCTGCTGACGGTCAACTTGAATATTCAAATGAAGGAATGTGTAATATCTTAAACAATTATTTTAGTTTGGTATTCGTAAACGAAACACCTCATAGTGAACTCCAAACTGAAACCTGTAAAAAGTCTAGGGTAAACTTACTACGGTAAATATAACAAAAGAAAAAATTAAAAGGTGTATAGATAAACTCAAAGTTAATAAAACACCAGGGCCTGACGGTTGGCATCCAAGAATCTCAAAGGAAATGAAAAATGAGATTGTTATTCCATTAGAAATTATTTTCAAGAAATCCATCATATCCGGAGATGCCCCAAGAGAATGGAAGCTAGCTAACAGTACTCCCATATTCAAAAATGGTGACAAAAAGAAGCCAAATAACTACAGGCCTATAAGTTTGACTTTAATCGTAGGAAAAATAATGGAAACTATCATCAGAGATGCTATCGAACATCATTTAGAAAGTAACCGTTTGATAAATGATAGCCAGCATGGTTTCAGACGGAAACGTTCTTGCGTGACTAACTTACTCGAATTCTACAACACAGTTATCTCGAATTTTGACAAAAGAAACAGAATAGATTTAATATATCTAGAATTTGCAAAAGCTTTTGATACCGTCCCACATGAAAGACTACTTACTAAATTAGCTTTACACGGAATAAGTGGTAGCCTATTAGATTGGACTAGTAATTGGTTGAATGATCGAAAACAGATAGTTGTTTTAAATGAAAAAACTTCTAGATGGAGAAATGTTACAAGTGGAGTTCCTCAGGGTTCCGTTCTTGGGCCACTTCTATTCATAGTATATATAAATGATATAGACAATGGACTAAAATCTACTGTTTCCAAATTTGCTGATGATACAAAACTGAGCGGAATGGCAAAATATCACTTAAACCAAATACATATTCAAGAAGATTTAGATCAATTACAGCAATGGTCTGAAAAGTGGCTAATGAAATTTAACACAAGTAAATGCAAGAAAATACACATAGGTAAAAATAACAGTAAGTACGATTACAAGTTATTTGGAAATTCGTTAACAAAAGTGGATAGTGAAAAAGATCTCGGCGTAATTATCAGTAACGACCCTAAATCATCCAAGCAGTGTATTTCAGCCTCTGAGAAAGCAAAAAAGATTCTAGGACTGATTGCGCGATGTTTTGATTTCAAAAGTTAACAAGATATATAAATCGTTAGTTCGTCCACAATTTAGGAATATGCTGTTTTCATATGGTCACCGAATCTCATTAGACATTGACAGACTGGAAAAAGTGCAACGGCGAGTCACAAAACTGATTCCAAATATCAAAAATAAATCATTCGAGAATCGACTAAAACATATGAATCTGTTTTCTCTAAAAAAGCGTAGACTCAGAGGTATTTTGATACAGGTCTTTAAAATTCTAAAGGGAATTGACAACATCAAAAGTGACCAAATTTTCATATTGAATGAGAATCAGACAAGAAACAAAGGTCTCAAACTGTCTGGAAATAGATTCAATTTGGAAGTAGGTAAAAACAACTTTGCCAGCCGTGTAGTTAATGAATGGAATAAACTTCCTGCACAGGTAGTGCAATGTAGTTCAGTTCGAAGCTTTAAGAATCATTTAGATAAACACCTAAGCAAGATGCTGTAATGATTATAATTTATTTTATATTATTTGTTTTTGTTTTATTATCATTTGTCTGTTTGATTTTCATTTATTATTAGTTATATGTCAATTTATCATTATTTACTATTTACCTCTTTGTTTATTATTTAACTATACCTATGCATTTATTCATGTATTTTATTTGTTATTTACATCATTATAGTTCTTATTTATTATTTTATTATTATTATGATTTTTTTTCTCGCATCCGACCTAGATATGGACCAAAAGGTCTCCTGTCAGCATGCTCCGCCTTTGTAATCCTTTGTAATCCTTTGATTAGGCAAGGTACTTTCTAACAAGTCACACACATTTTTCGTGATTAAACATCATCAGTGACATTTTATTAGGCCTATTTGATGGACACATAGTCTACAGGTGTCCATTGGTCCATTCCGTCATTATGGTAATGCCTCATATATACCGGTATGGGGGAAATTTCCCGTTGACCACCAAGATCGTGTCAGTTAGAGTTTGGGGGCCTGCGACTCTTAATGCTTGTGACCTGATCTTCGCCTCATCTTTCTTACAAGATCTAATCAATATGAGTGATTTTAGTAATCAAAGTACTCAAGCCTGCCCACTAACATGATGGCGCCAGCTCTTAATTTCTTTATTAATCAAGAGGTTGCCGGTAACTTAGTAAAGTTCAGTAGTGAATCAGATAGGGTAGCTTGGATTGTAATTAGGTTTTATGAAATATGCACATTAAAAACAACCCAGGTTTATGCTTCAACTTCACAGAACTCTTGCGACAAAACTGAGTCCTTTTATGGTTATGCAAGTCGGGCATTTTGTCAAGAAACCTTTAGATACACGTTGACATTGTGTAACTTCAGTGCCAAAGTGGAGAAGAATATGACATATCAGTCATTTGGAAGTTTGGAATAGATGTGAGGAATGACAGAAGCGAGGTTCTGCAGAGACTACATTTTTTTCTTTACATAACCATGTACTTCGTAAATAGTACTGAAAAATCGCAGATGGAGCGGCAAAGAAAAAAATAGTTTTCATGTTAGGAGATTATAGCAACATTAAGAATATTACAAATTAATTATACATAATGACCATACCATAAAAGAATGCACACCTAAATTCAGTCTCGAGACTGAAAGAAATGAACAAGTCTTCAAGAATAAAAAAGCTTACGAAGAAAGAAAAAAAAAAGAAAGAAAATGAGTTTCAGATGGAAACTGAAGGCAAATTTGATGCTCTAAGAAAGATTTAGGATAGGGGAATCACACCATGTAACGAAAAATATTATTTTCTCCGTCCCTGGCTTGTAATAACTTTTGTATGTTACTTAGGTCCCCCCCCCAAAAAAAAATAAATGCTATTAAATATATATAAGTTTGGGTTTGTAAAAAATCTAGTCTAACCACTAGCATTCAGCCTAAGAGAAAATTAGAATTACAGTAAAAACAATTCATGTAATATTTTCGAGTGCAATTGGTGTAATTTGGTGCTATATTTTTTCAAAATTTGATGAATACAGCCTGAATTACCCTACTTATTTAAAACATGTATGTTTATTTAACATGCTTATAATTCATACTTTCAGATCTATAAGATCCATATTTTCTGATTGCATACATTTCTATACTTAAAGATGACTTCAAGGGGCTGCCAGTACCCCCCCTGAAATCTTCTGTTATATATGCGGCGAATATATAAGGAAGAGTAAAAAAATTCTCCTTGGAAACGTCAGTGAAGGTTTGTGAAACCTAGCAGAAGTACTTCGGGATACCAGTTGGGGACCAGGACAAGCCCTGGGCCCCTCACTACTGTTGTAAGCACTGTAAGAAGACGCTGGAAGGGTGGCTGTGCAATGTGAAAAAAGATCCCTGAAATTCCCCAACCCACGGGTCTGGCTAGAGCCAACAGACCACTCCACAAACTGCTTTTTTTCATGGTGGATATCAACAAGCGGCTGAAAGGAAAGAAAGATGTTGCTTTGCGTTACCCAGATCTCCCATCATCAATTACTTCAATTCCCTACTGCCCCAAATATCCCGTGCCAGTGCCACCTGCTCAAGGTGAAGTCTAAGACAAGTATTTTGATGAAGAGGACTTGGCTTACCTGCCTGAAATACCAGAGAAAGTTCCTCACTTCCCAAATAAAAAAGGAGTAAATGACTTGGTCAGGGATATGGGGCTGACCAAGTCCAATACAAAGCCATTAATATCCAGGATGAAGCAGTGGTACTTGGTTAAGGAAGAGGTGCAGATGACAAGTCAGAGAAGTCGGCACGAACATTTCTCAGGTTTTTACACTCCTAGGGATGACCTCTGCTTCTGTCATGATGTGCCTGGACTGTTTGACGTTGGGGGTGCCGTTTGTGCCCAAGGAGTGGAGGCACCTGGACAAATTCAAGGACAATATGGGCGCCTACTCAGGAGAACAAGGCGAGTGGTTCCACCGAGATGTGAAGGAGACAGAGCGAAGGTACCAGGGCCACCACAATGAGAAAATGATGGGGGAACATATCTGGGCGCTGGCGCGGGAGTGCGACCTGGACTACGACCACAAATCCAGGAAACCCAGTCATTTCTGACGTGTTTAAGTTGCTTTATAATTGTCATTTGTTTTTACATGTTTGTTTTTATAGCTTGTGTCATAAGATAATTATATACTCTATTGATTTAATATTATGAACTGATAAATAAAAAAAATCTTGAAAAGTATAAAAAACTCGAAATATCAAAGTCCTGATCACAAACCCAAATTTCTGATTAAATTATATACATATACATATATATATGTGTATATATATATATATATATATATATATATATATATATATATTCAGTATATATATTAATAATGGGATATAACAAACCTGGAAATAATACTTAGAACTGGGGAACAAAAAATGTGTTACACGGTGTCAGCAGATGGATTAGGTGTTACGAAATCAAAAGAGAAAACAAATGCTCAAAATGAGAAATGGTCTAATAGATAGGACCACATAGATTAAAATAAGGAATGATGAGTTACTGAGATAAACTGCTCAATATTATTGATAAAGGCAGAGATAAGTAAAGATGTGTAGCATGGATCCTATAGAAAAAAAAAATAGATAATCAGATACCTAGTGAAGACTTGTTTTAGAGAGGCAGCAAATATATTTTTGTAAATAGCAATGGAGATATTTTCTAAATAACAATAAAAATGTTTCTAAACGTAGACACAGAATGGTAAAGCGAACAGAATTTTTTCTTTTTAGTTTTTACTCAAGTATAACACTTCAGTTGATTAGTTTATCTGTTAGTAATGATCAGAATCTATAATTAGAGAAATGTAGTTTGACCTAGGATAATACAACGAAGAAAAACGCCTAGGAAAACAGGTATTTTCTTGATTGTTTGAAAGGTGATAGAAAAAAAAATATTTGTGGATTAACTTAACTATGTACTCAGTGCATACGTCGGGAGAGTATTCTTGAATCTTGTTGCTTTGCTATGGAGGTTTATATATATATATATATATATATATATATATAAATATATACATATATATATATACATATATATATATATATATATATATATATATATATATATATATAAATAACCTAAATAAAGTGCACACGAATATATGGTAAAGGTTAAATACAACATTAGTTTTATATGTACTGTAATAATTTTACTATCTATGGGGCCAAATATGGCATAAAGATATCTTAAGATTATTAGAGTCAGTAGGATTATATAGTGCAGTAAGGAAGATAAAACACAAGGTCTGGTTTGATTTCATCAACATCAGCTGTTCATGAACACTAGTAATCCATATAACTGTGGATTGTAGTCAGCTAGATATATCTACAACTACCCGCTGCATGAGGGGACGGAGAGGGGGATGTCGCCGATTAATTGAGGAGGCCTTGCTGTAGATGTGCTGTGTCTTGCTACATTGCTTCTGACCCAAGGAAGTGAGCGAGATGCAGGGATGACCCGTCATTTATGAAGAGCCAAGATAAGAGTGAGGGAGGGGGTGAATGAGCGTGGAGTATGTGGGGATGGAATGGGTGGGAGTGGATTTTATGCCTTTGTTTTTTGGCTACCTTCCTTGTAAAGGGGAAAAAGACGTTGGTATATGTATGTATGTATGTACGTACCCGCCTTAGGTGAACCCTTTGCTGTGGCCCGAACTCTTGTGGGGTGTAAACTTTACTACTTATTTCACCACCCGGTCTCTTTGCCTCAGAGAAAGCCTCTATATCTATAATCCTCCTCCTGAGCCCCGATGATACTCGTATAAAGGACAGTCGATCATCTTTGGAGAGGAAAAGAATATTGCAGAGCTTCAACCCGAGCCTGCCTCGACTGGCTAGTACCTCGTTTTCATTATCTTGGCCGTCTTCATGGTAGTTTTGGTGGATGTAACGATGTGGTTTACAACCCAGTAGTCCTAGTGATAGTAAGAAAGTATACCCACCCTCCACCTTAGTAATAGGATGATAACGGTCTGTGTGATGTTGGCTCATATGCAACATAATATTTTGAATATTCTATGACCGTAATACTTTATCAATTTTGATCAAGTAACAATAATTTTACTTGAGTAAAAAAGTTGAATACTATTTACAGCATTGTATACGCGTAGTATAATACTACATATAACCCACATAACCCACGTTGCATTTATGAATTCCTTTTATTTTATCTTATTTTATTTTTCTTTATAAAATTCCCTCAAACCATAACTGTACCTATCTTGTCGGTAAGATTCATTCCTCACGTCTACATTTCATTCCACCAACTGGAATTCAAGCTCTACGTGGTCACTCTTCCAGACGGAGCACATGTAATCTAAAGATGTCAGGCTCCTTGGTTAGTAGCAAGTCCATTCCTGGTTGAGTGTCTGCTTCTATTTTTGTATTTTTTATACTATGTCAGTGCGTCTTCCATTGCAATAGTTAAAAAAATATATTGGAATCTTATTCACCATCTGACTCCCATTTCTCTCAATTTACCTCCTTACAACTAAAGTCACCCATCAGAATTATACTACACCTTGTTCGATAATTTTCTTGTGTATGCACCTGTGTGTGTGTGTGTGTGTGTGTGTGTGTGTGTGTGTGTGTGTGTGTGTGTGTGTGTGTGTGTGTGTGTGTGTGTGTGTGTGTGTGTGTGTGTGTGTGTGTGTGTGTGTGTGTGTGTGTGTGTGTGTGTGTGTGTGTGTGTGTGTGTGTGTGTGTGTGTGTGTGTGTGTGTATGTGTTTATGTGTGTGTTTAGCCTTATTGACTAACTGCAAGACCGCCCTATCCCCTGGGGACGATACATTTTTTTTGTACCTTTTCACGATGACTTAACCGGATCTGATAAGGTTGTTAGTGGGATACAAAGTACATGTAGGATCTCAGTCGTACTAGAGCGGCTGTAGTTGTAAATATTGACTGAAGCCAATATAATCAGCTCTACTCGACTATAACAATTAAAATTTGCATTGAAATACGACACTAATCTACTCCTCTGATATCCATCATAGCAAATTGGAATTGAGAAACCAAAAACGCGTAACCTGAATACTTACCGGGGATCGAACCCAGGCCTTGTGCGTCCGAAGCAGGACACTACCTGCTGTTCCACGAAAAAATGCATGCAAGGGTAGACAATGAGTGAGAGGAAAGAAATATAGAGAGCAAAAATGGTCCTGATCTTCCTCTATTTTTATTTTATTTTTAATTTATATATTTCTATCACAAACTACTGGTTTGATTTTGTTCATAATTTCATTTATATATTTGTTTGCTTGTTTGCCTGTTTACTTATTTACTTATTCACTTATTCATCCTTTATTTATTATCCATTTATTTCTTAGTTATCTATTTATTGATTCACTTTCTTATTTATATATCTATTTACTAATTTATTCATTTGATAATTTATTCATTTGTTTATTTATTTACTTACTCTATTTATTTATCTATTATTGCTATTATCATTATTAATTTTGTTTTTGCCTAAGGGGATACTGATATTCGGCTTGGAGAAAACACTCATAATGAGCTCGTCTGACATTCACTAACATGTACCATTCCGTAAGTAATGGATTGAGTTTGGTTTAAACCCTTTGCAAACAAAGCTGAGTAGCCACAACAAAATTACAAATATACCACTATACGAAAAAGGTCGTAGAAGACAAACGGCTGTGTTCATTACCTCCTTCCACTCAATGAGATCAAGTTCAAGTACGTAGAGATAGAAAGAAAAGTCTTTGGGACGACGATAGAGCAGTGGCGGTCGAGGTTGAATCGAGAAGGAGGTGGTGATGGAGGGGGAGGAGAATCTGTGCAGCTATATATGAGCGCAGAGTTGACCACTTACGATACAGACGAACTTACCTCAATCCGACTTCGACCTTTCCCTCTCCCTCTTCAGACACGATGAAGGCTTTTGTCATATATGGTAAGACACTGATTTACATATACTGATGTTTACTAAGCAGGTGACATTCGTAACTGTATATATATATATATATACATATATATATATATACATATATATATATATATATGTATATATATATATATACATATATATATATATATATGTGTGTGTGTGTGTGTGTGTGTGTATACTTATATATTATTTAGACACATATATAGTTACTATTTTCATTTCCAGCCATCCTCATTGGAGCAGTGAGTGCTCAGAATGGTTACAATGTTCCGGCTCCCTCCAACGGTTACGGAGCCCCTCCTGTCAACGGCAACGGTGGCTACAGTTATGGACCTAGCGAAGCCGAACTGGCTCTTCTCGCACTGAGTGAGAACATCCCCGGAGGAGGAGTAGCTGGTGAAGACTACCCCGTTCTTGCAGCAGTTCCCGAGACCGGATTTGCCTGCGAGGAAACTGGTTACCCCTACGGCTACTACGCCGACACCGCCTCCGAGGCCGGCTGCCAGGTCTTCCACATCTGCCAGACGCGTCCCAACGGCTACCAGAAGGACTCGTTTCTGTGTCCCAATGGCACCATCTTCAACCAGCAGTACCTCGTGTGCGACTGGTGGTTCAACATTGACTGCTCTCAGGCCACCAGCTTCTACTCTGTCAACGAATTCATCGGTCAGGAGCCTAATGGCTACGGCGCCAATGGAGTTCCTTCCTCCGCCTACGGTGTTCCTAGAGTCGGCAACGGAAATGGAAACGGCCGTAATGGCAATGGAAACGGTCGCAACGGAAATGGCAACGGAAGGAATGGAAATGGAAATGGCAACGGATATAGCCAGAATGGCAACGGTAACGGGCTTCTCCTGAATGGCAATGGCCTCCACTTGAACGGTAATGGCAATGGCGCAGCCTCCGTTCCCTCTTCTGCTTACGGCACTCCATTCTAGGAGGCCAATGCCTGTGACCAAGTCATTATCTATGTTGGTCATCTAAATTTATTATGGACTAATTCCAAGATGTACATATCATAGACTCTTATTTTTGTATATGCATGAAATAATAAAATTATAACTTCCATTCATACAAGGTTATTACTGGAATATCTTAAATAACTTTATATCAATACTTTTAAACAAGTACACTCAGATACGTGCGAGTGCTGGAGTTTGCTAATGTGGATTCAAACACACACACACACACACACACACACACACACACACACACACACACACACACACACACACACACACACACACACACACACACACACACACACACACACACACACACACACAAACTATTCGATGGCGCAGTGGTAGAGTTCCCGGTCGCCCCTACGGCGGTCCGGGTTCGAATCCCGCCCAGGGCTGAAATAATTTCAGTATTGCTGTGCTGCAAATAGTTACTCCAACTCTCATGGGTGGAGAGTTGGGTGTATGCGTGTGCGTGTAAGGTCACAGCATTACCCATAGATCGGTCATATATGAGCTCAGAGGGAAATAGATGTCAATCAATAGTCCAACACGTGATCCAAGACCATGGTGAATCACACACACACACACACACACACACACACACACACACACACACACACACACACACACACACACACACACACACACACACACACACACACACACACACACACACACACACACACACACACACATACACACACACACACACACACACGCACGCACGCACACACACACACACACACACACACACATACACACACACACACACGCACGCACGCACACACACACACACACACACACACACACACACACACACACACACACACACACACACACACGCGCGCGCGCGCGCGGATTGGAAATGCTAGATGCATAGTCTGGAGACCTGATGAAAAAGATAAACTGGGAGGAGGGTTGATGGTGTTGGTAAGAACTACATAGAAGCAGATGAAGTGACGCTATTGTAGTGTCGAATGCTAAGGATTGCTATCATAGACATGTTTCCTTAAAAAAAAAGTGTTGTAATCTTAGTACATGACTTCCTTTGTCAAGGAAAAAATTGGGAGAAATGGGAAGCAAGTAGTATTGAAATTATCTGAGGCAATGCTTACTTAAATATTGCAATGGATAACAAAGTGACCCAGTAGGTCAGTGGGCTTGCGACTAAGGAAACTGATATAATTAAGTCACTGAAGTAAATATGCGCCATGGGAAATTTATCATGTAATGCTCGAAATCTAATTGGTAGATGGCACAGAGCTGGGGAATTAGATATAACTTCAGGAAGATAAATTTCTTCGCTTTCATTTCTTCTTGTATATTTATCTATCTATTCATTTATATTTTGAAAAGCAGACTAGGAAGAATTTATAAATACTTAGAAAAAAATAAATATCCTTTAGAAGAACTGGTTTCTTAGAAATCGTGAGACAGCTAGAAGAAAAGAAACAAATAACCAAGAGAAAGTACAGACGGGCTAATAATGAGAATCTGTAGAAAGTAAAATTTTTTGAAAATGCTAATTTTTATACACATAAAGGTGAACCTAAACTATTCAAAGGTCTGTCTAATATAGATTGTAACACTAAAGGGATCTTTAACCTGAAAATGGATGAAAAACTTGATATGATGATGATGATGATGATGATGATGATGATGATGATGATGATGATGATGATGATGATGATGATGATGATGATGATGATGATGATGATGATGATGATGATCTTTTTAATATTTGAGACATAGACTGATGATGATGATGATGATGATGATGATGATGATGATGATGATGATGATGATGATGATGATGATGATGATGATGATGATGATGATGATGATGATGATCTTTTTAATATTTGAGACATAGACTGTTAAAAACCTCACGAATTTTTCTTTTACATAAATATTGTACAAGAACACTGAGTGTCTGTTGGTGTTTGTCTTCGTAAGCCAGTATCCCTGATAAAAAAGAAATTAACTGCTGCACAAAGGGGCAGACATGATGGCCATTCAGGGTAAGATTTTGTGCGATAAGGAAGTCCTCAGTGAGGAGAAGAATCTAAGTATAGGGATATTGTAAAAATGAAATCTCGGCTTCAAAACTTTTGAGATCGATAGGGCATCACATGGTTCTGTAACAGTAAACTAACTTTTTGTGTATTGGAGTGTACGGTCTAATTTTTCTACCAGCATTTAATTCACTGTATTTTTAACTCAATGTGTCTTTAGGATGTTTTGTTAAGTATCATGTATAAGTATATGTCGGATTTTTTGTTTGAATAAACTTTATGATTGTCACTGGGTTCTGTTGATACGAACATAAATAAATTTTGTATATTCGTACTGCAAGAGAAATCACATAAACTCGTGATTCTAAATATGCGGAAAAACCACCAAGAAAAACAACAACAACTGATGACCAAGCGCCTTCGTCTATTCAGATGTACCCTGAGGATGTCTGAATAGACGAAAGCGCTTGGTCATCAGTTTTTCTTTTTCCTTGGTGGTTTTTCCGCATATATTCGTACATTAAGTTTTCTACCTTTCTACCACTGTTAATCTTTCATTGTCTAGGGGCTTCTCTAAACTGAGTAAAATGGTCTGGTATTAGCCTGAGTAAAATCTATAATCGTGGCAAAGTCGCCCCTTCAAAAAGTAAATGGTTAATAAAGAGAATAGTTTCTAACCGTTCACTGGGTGCTCTCTGAGCTTAGAACATAAGAACATAAGAATGAAGGAGACTGCAGGAGACCATAAGGCCTACACTAGACTTGATGACTAATAAAACTAATGGCATTTGTCCTACTGCTTTTCATTCACAAATGATAATTTATAACTCGGGCATCGATCAAAATCGAAATATATGACACTAATCTTGGGTAAAACAATGAACCGAGTTAATAATAATAGTGGGCCGAGTTGGTAATTAGCCGAGTAAACCTAGAGGGGCATTTAGACGGTCAAACGGTTTGACAAACCCGGTTTGTCAAACAAGTGTTTGAAATGATGTTTGACCGTGTGAATAGGGTATTTGGTTGTCAAACACGTTCGACAAACGTGTTTGACGACCAAATACCCCATTCATATGGTCAAACATCACTTCAAACACTTGTCTGACAAACCGGGTTTGTCAAACTGTGTGACCGTGTAAATGGCCCTTTACCCTTGGGAAAGAGTAAAGAGAATAAAAAGATCCTGACCTTCCCCTACTTTGAATGGCGAATTATCGTGATGAAATTAGGGCGTTTAAATTGTGTATTTCTCTCTGGCTATGGAGAACAGAATAAGCTAGTCGGCTAGTTACATGAATATTATAGTACGCATCATTGCGTATGTACGAGGTTGAGTTGGGTCTGATCCATAAGGGAATGAATATATATATATATATATATATATATATATATATATATATATATATATATATATCCATATATATATATATGTATATACATATATACACATATATGTATATACATATATATATTACTTATCAAATACTTATCAATATATATATATATATATGTGTATATGTATACGTATATGTATATGTATATGCATACATACACAACTGAACAGAACTGTCTATTGTTAGCCAGGGTGAAATAGTAAGAATGTCGCTATACGAAAAAGATCGCGCCAAATACCTTTTTCATTATCTATCTCCGCGCAATGAGATCAAGTTCAAGAACGTGTTGGTACGAAGGAAAGTATTTGGGCCGAAGGCGAGGCACTGTCGAACGAGAGTGGACCGAGAGGAATGAGGTGGTGATGGAGGAGGAGGAGAATGTGTGTTGCTATATATAAGCGCTGAGTTAGCTACTTGCGATACAGACGAACTTACCTCAATCCGACTTCGAACTTTCCTTCTCCCTCTCCAGACACGATGAAGGCTTTTGTCATTTGTGGTAAAGCACTGTTGTATACTTATATGTACTCAAAAGGTGACACTCATAATTTTGATAGTAAAAAAGTATTGTATTTAGATATATATCTAATCACTACTCTCATTTCCAGCCCTTCTCATTGGAGCAGTGAGTGCTCAGAATGGTTACAGTGTGCCAGCTCCTTCCAACGGCTACGCAGCACCTCCTGTCAATGGTAACGGTGGCTATAGTTATGGACCCAGCGAAGCCGAACTGGCTCTTCTTGCACTGAGTGAGAACATCCCCGGAGGAGGAGTAGCTGGTGAAGACTACCCCGTTCTTGCAGCAGTTCCCGAGACCGGATTTGCCTGTGAGGAAACTGGTTACCCCTATGGCTACTACGCCGACACCGCCCCCGACGCCGGCTGCCAGGTCTTCCACATCTGCCAGACGCGTCCCAACGGCTACCAGAAGGACTCGTTCCTGTGTCCCAACGGCACCATCTTCAACCAGCAGTACCTCGTGTGCGACTGGTGGTTCAACTTTGATTGCTCTCAGGCCACCAGCTTCTACTCCGTCAACGAATTCATCGGCCAGGAGCCTAACGGCTACGGCACCAATGGAGTTCCTTCCTCTGCCTACGGTGTTCCAGGAGTCGGCAACGGAAATGGAAACGGCCGTAATGGCAATGGAAACGGTCGCAACGGAAATGGGTACAATGGTGTCAACGGAAACGGGATCGGCAATGGCAGAAATGGAAACGGTAATGGCAACGGAAGGAATGGAAATGGAAACGGCAACGGCTATAGCCAAAATGGAAACGGCAACGGCCTCAATGTAAATGGAAATGGCAATGGTTTTAACGGTGCCGTCTCTGCACCCTCCGCAGCATACGGCACTCCATTCTAGGAGTCCAAATTACTTTACTAGGAGACTTCCTGTGATGGTCTCACTATGATCTCTTCCTTCATCCATACAAATCATCTTACAAAATTCAAAAATGTATGAATCATAAAGTTTATTTTTGTATATGATATGAGAGAATAAAACAGTATTTTATCACTTATCTATGAACATAACCAAAATATCATATGTTATATTAACTTTCATCACTACAAATACGCTTTCCTTTCTTGGATATTAACTGCAGATGTTTGTAATATGTATTCTATACTACACATCCACACCAGCACTAACACCAACACTAACACCAACACCAACACCAACACCAACACCAACACCAACACCAACACCAACACCAACACCAACATCAAGACCAAGACCAACACCAACACCAACACCACCACATCCATATATATATATATATATATATATAAATATATATATATATATATAAAAATATATATATATATATATATATTTTAATATAAATATATATATATATATATATATATATATATATATATATATATATATATATATACGTATATAATATATATATATATAATATATATATATATATATATATATATGATACGCACATACGCACATGTACACACATGCACATCCACATATACGCCCATAATCACACACATGTAAACATACATACATATACACACAAAGACACACACTCTCTCTTGCTCTCTCTCTCTCTATCTATCTATCTATCTATCTATCTATCTATCTATCTATCTATCTATCTATCTATCTATCTCTCTCTCTCTCTCTCTCTCTCTCTCACACACACACACACACACACACACACACACACACACACACACACACACACACACACACACACACACACACACACACACACACAAACACATGTGTAAACGATGCAGTGGCATCGCTCTCGACCACTAATTCAGCGATCCGAGTTGGATTCCCGCCAAGGGCTGAAAATTTGAGCGTCGCTGCATTGCGAGCCGGCGCTCCAACTCTGGTGGGGAAAGAGTTGTGTGTGTGTGTGTGTGTGTGTGTGTGTGTGTGTGTGTGTGTGTGTGTGTGTGTGTGTGTGTGTGTGTGTGTGTGTGTGTGTGTGTGTGTGTGTGTGTATTCACTTGGTCTTTGGATCACGTGTTGGACTCGTGATCGACAGCTATTTCCCTCCTGGAAGAGAGCTCAGAGCTCGTAGGTCCGATCTATGGGTAATGTTATGACCTTGCACACACACACACACCCAACTCCCCGCCCACGAGAGTTGGAGTAACACCCCTCAGCGCTGCGATACTGATATTATTTCAGCCCCGAGCGAGAGTCGAACCCGGACCTCCGTAGTGGCAGGCCAGAGCTCTAACCACAGCGCCATGAGAGGTGTGTGTGTGTGTGTGTGTGTGTGTGTGTGTGTGTGTGTGTGTGTGTGTGTGTGTGTGTGTGTGTGTGTGTGTGTGTGTGCGTGGTGCGTGCGTGCGTGTGTGTGTGTGTGTGTGTGTGTGTGTGTGTGTGTGTGTGTGTGTGTGTGTGTGTGTGTGTGTGTGTGTGTGTGTGTGTGTGTGTGTGTGTGTGTGTGTGTATGTGTGTGTGATGTTACAGTATTACCTATAGATCAAGTCATATATGAGCTGAGCTCTCATCAGAGAGGGTAATAGCTGTCGATCATGAGTCCATCAGGCAATCCAAGACCGTGGTTAATCACACCCAGAATAGATAGATAATCACGTTATTACATATACAGTTCAGGAAAATAAGTTTCGGTGCTTAATTTAATAAATAATTATGAATCCAAACAATACGAACAAATGGTCGTTGAAACACTTAGGTTTTGCTTCTTAAACATGAACAAGACTTTAAAAGAATTTTTCCATGAGTAATACTGTTATATACATGGTTTGAGAGAATGTAAGAACTAACTAGGTTTAGTTGCAAAAGACAAACGATCAACTAAGGTTTTTTCTGTAAAATTTTTGTTCATATAGAGTCCGAAATATACAATTGAAACAACGTTCAGTAAAAATATTGTAAGGCTCAAAGAACTCGACATCAAGAAAATCATATA
>NC_134786.1:21542368-21569868 GCF_046742065.1 Oratosquilla oratoria | reverse complement strand
CACACACACACACACACACACACACACACACACACACACACACACACACACACACACACACACACACACACACACACACACACACACACACACACACACACACACACACACACACACACACACACACACACACACACACAAAGTTACAGTTACAGTGACGTCACTGTAACTTTGTTACGGGTTAGCTGGGCTCGAATCCTCGGCTCGTCCATGTTTCAATTTCCAACGGATGCCTCATTCGACCGACTATCAGTCTCGATTGCGATGGCATGGAATTAAAAGTGATTTGTGGTTGAAAAAGATATCAATTGATCACTGGGAACCATTCATTGTGTATGTGTATATATATATAATATATATATATATATATATATATATATATAGTATATACACTTCATAAACATACACACACACACACACACACACACTCACACGCGCGCACACACACACACACACACACACACACACACACACACACACACACACACACACACACACACACACACACAGACACAGACACGCACGCACATATATGTATACACTAAAAAAAAAAAACAATTAATTGGGGGGCAGATCCAGTAAATATGAAGCTACTAATTTGATGCATAGATATATAGAAATAATTATCACAAAAAATATATATATCAAAGCTGTAAGACCAAATAAAGATACAGGAATAATAATATGAGCTGAGGTTATGACACTCGTGACCAAGAACAATGAAAATCACATATGTCATAATCATCAAATAAGAGTACGAAACTGAACCACAGTAATTAATATAATCTTTTTTAGTACACCTTTTTCTATGGCATAGAAAACATAGACAATAAAATAAGTCGGGTGTAACTGCAGAACCTTTTAAAATAATTGAACGATCTAACTATTTGGGTATATTGATCTAAAAAAAACATATATATAAATTATCAAGATATATAAGAGGATAAGAAAAAATAAGCTAATGTACTACCACGTGAAAGATCGTTTCATGTCGTTTTACTTCAAGGCCTAACTAGTCAACTGTGGTGGACTGCATGCGGTACTGCCCCCCCCACCCACCCCCCATCTCCCACACACACACCGTTTGCCAGCTCGTTATCATTCACTCTGGGTGGAAAAAGTGGTTGGTCGTTCCTTTCTGGAACGGGAAAGGAAACTTACAGGACACCGACAACAGCAAATACACTGGAATTACAATGTTGAGTCTACCGGGTAAGATGCTCTCATATGGTGATGGCACTGGTTCACTTCCTTCTTCTGTGGCCTCTGAACATCCAATGTTCGTGGTAATTTTGGAGGACCGACGTGAAAATTAACAGGGACTGCGTGCATCTTATGTTGATTTCAAGAAGGCCTTTGTTTTAGTGTGTCGTTAGGTATTCTACATTCTGCGAAGATTATTGTCCTAATGTTTAGTAATATTATGGGGCAAATAGTGCTGTGGAGTATGGATGCGACGTGTCTATCTTCTTAACTACTAATTCATAAGTAACGTTTGGGTGCTTCCATTCCCGACAATTTTCCAACACCTGCATGAGTTGTGTATTGGACAGAGTTGTCGATCGATGTGACTACGGAGCACCCACTGCCAACACAAAAGTCACCGATCTGGTCTTTGCCAATGATGTACTTCTTGCAGAACTGTTGGAGGCCCTGGTCGCAGGCCTTCAGTTACCAGATTGAGACGAGACCTCTGGGACTCTAGGTTCAGACGCTTAGGGATTTACTGAATTATATATGTTCATTCTGTCCAAGCATATGGTGAGGACATTGAGGTTTTCAAAGCATGAAAATTTATAGTAGCATTCTACAGTGTTTGATCGTATCAAGAAGTTCTTTGCAGAAATGGCTTGGTTCATGATGTTGTGAACTTTCTCAGCCAGATATGAGCTCCCTGTATTAATGTATGGCTGTGAAACATGGACGTTGATTAATTGCTTCAAGAGTGTTCTAAGTGTCTTTCGTATAAAGTGCTTTCAGATAATCATGGGATATAGCTAGTATAAATTTCTGAAACCAGCTTAATCAAGGCCTGTTACCAGCATAATCTGAACTCCAACTCTATATGGGTATGCGGCGCATTTCTCTGATGGTGATCCCACTTACAGGATTATTTCTACAAGAGACGCCAACAGAACATGGCTGGAGAAAGCCAACCAATACCTCTGAGAACTATCTAGGATGGAAAGGATATGTAAGTGGGGGGCTTGCTCGGAGAAACTACAAAGAATGGCGTCGGCAAGTAAGTAAAAGGTAGTGTATGTTCTCAACTGAAAATCATAGTACATTTAAAGCATCTAAACTATATGTTGTACTGAATTTTCTAAATACTGTGTGTGTGTGTGTGTGTGTGTGTGTGTGTGTGTGTGTGTGTGTGTGTGTGTGTGTGTGTGTGTGTGTGTGTGTGTGTGTGTGTGGTGTGTGTGTGTGTGTGTGTGTGTGTGTGTGTGTGTGTGTGTGTGTGTGTGTGTGTGTGTGTGGTGTGTGTGTGTGTGTGTGAGTGTGTGTGTGTGTGTGTGTGTGTGTGTGTGTGTGTGTGTGTGTGTGTGTGTGTGTGTGTGTGTGTGTGTGTGTGTGGGTGTGTGTGTGTGTGTGTGGGTGTGTGTGGGTGTGAGAGAGAGAGAGATACACACATACTCATTAGAATGCAAAGACACGCAGGTACGTGTGCATAGAGAGTAGAACACTCAGGAGATACTGTGACTCTTTACAGCAAATGGGTAACAAATAATTTTGAAAGAGATGGACTGAGTATACACTTCCCTTGAAATTACAGTGATTATATGATGTAGAACGAAAGCTTAATATCATATCCATTCTCACAGTTCATGACAGGGACAAGTAATTTGGCAATAATTTAATTCCTTCCACACCTTACCCCCAGAAGATGAGACTACTATCCTTGACACATGCAAATAACAGAACAGAAGGGAAACGGAATGTATATATCACAAACTTGTGCCAGGACTTTAGATGGAGAATCTAGGAAGGTTGCGTATTTAATCAATTTGTTTATCAGTAGCCATGCATAATGTCCTATTAACCTACTGAGACTACGGTTTTCTCTATCACTTTTCCTGTATTAGAAATTCATCATATTCATTACAGTATTTGGAATAAGGTTAACAATAAATTTGTAAATAAGCACTATGGCCTACTGGTCTTACAAGACAATAAATCGCTATTGCAGTAATAAGTTTTATACCTCGAGAAAATGTAATTTATTCAACGTACTAAATATCATCTGCTGCAAAAGCCGAGGGTACCTGATCACGGGATAAACCTTTATGTATCATACTAATGGGACTGATGACAGTGTTTCATGTTCCGGTATCTCTTCACAACGACAAAATCCAAGTAATTGATACCCCGTCTCAATCAGTACCACAAACACTTGTAGTCTCAATGTCAAATTTAATAATCCTATTGAAGATAATACGGAGCTATTTTACTTTAGAAAAAAGGTCTTTAATTCTCAAAGTATGACCATCCTTTAATTTTCATACAATGTTGGTCGCAAGTTGGTATTTTGCCCACACAGGAGGGTGTATTGTCATTTTGATTATCTAAAAAAAGCAATCTATAATTGCAATCTATAAAAGCAATTCAATAATTGTCATTGCTAATTTGAACCTCTTTTCTATTCTACAAATTTCTCAGATATCATTATCGGTTATACTCTAACCAGTCAGGAAGGGATTAACTACAAAGTGGACCATGCAAAAACCAAAATAAGAGACAAAGTGTTACCTGGTACGCAAAGGATAGTTAAAACCATCATTGGTATAATAGATTTTCTCTCTCCATGGAAGGAGATCAAGCCCAAGTATGTAAAAGTACTATTATGGGCTCATAGAAAAGATAGAATATAGAGCGTCAAAGGTGAATGGAACCAGAGGAAGATGAAGGACATGTTAAAAGGAGGAGGAGGAGGAGTGGAGAGAACGCACCGGTATATATATAAGCCCTGACTCGGCTTCTAACAGTACAGACGAACTTCACCTTAGAACGCCTTCGAACATTCTCCCTCCGACAGGGACTATCAAAACACAATGAAATCCTTCATCATATGTGGTAAAGAACTTCTTGTGGATAACTTGTCATAACCAACTCATTGTTGTAATTAGACTCGATTGTAATCCATGATCTCATTTCCAGCACTCCTTCTTGGAGCAGTGAGTGCCCAGAATGGTTATAGTGTGCCAGCTCCTTCCAACGGTTACGCAGCCCCTCCTGTCAATGGTAACGGTGGCTACAGTTATGGACCCAGCGAAGCCGAACTGGCTCTTCTTGCACTGGGTGAGAACATCCCCGGAGGAGGAGTAGCTGGTGAAGACTACCCCGTTCTTGCAGCAGTTCCTGAGACTGGATTTGCCTGTGAGGAAACTGGTTACCCCTATGGCTACTACGCCGACACCGCCCCCGACGCCGGCTGCCAGGTCTTCCACATCTGCCAGACGCGTCCCAACGGCTACCAGAAGGACTCGTTCCTGTGTCCCAACGGCACCATCTTCAACCAGCAGTACCTCGTGTGCGACTGGTGGTTCAACATCGACTGCTCTCAGGCCACCAGCTTCTACTCCGTCAATGAATTCATCGGCCAGGAGCCCAACGGCTACGGTGCAAACGGAGTTCCTTCCTCCGCCTACGGTGTTCCTGGAGTCGGCAACGGTAATGGAAATGGAAACGGCCGTAATGGCAATGGAAACGGTCGCAGTGGAAATGGATACAATGGCAGTGGTGTCAATGGGAATGGTAACGGCAATGGCAGAAATGGAAACAGAAACGGCAATGGATATAGCCAAAATGGCAACGGTAACGGGATTGCACAGAATGGCAACGGCCTCCCTCTGAACGGAAACGGCAACGGTCTTAATGGTGCAGCCACGGCTCCTTCCACCTCATACGGCGCTCCATTCTAAGAGTCCAATGTCCTGTAAACATGTCAAACCCTCCGATGGTCCCATGGTCGTCTTTCCCCTTATCTAAACAATTTATCTTTTAATAACTCTAATTTGTATATATCACAGAATATATTTTATTTATGATATGAACGAATAAAAGAAATATAAATTAATATACCTTTTATTACATATGTATATGTCAATTATGAATGATTATGTAAGCTACTTTCTCACAACTCACACACATTTTGTCTCGATTATTCAAAATTATTTGGATGCACACACAAACACACACAAACACACACACACACACACACACACACACACACACACACACACACACACACACACACACACACACACACACACACACACACACACACACACACACACACACACACACACACACACACACACACGCACGCACACACACGCACGCACACACACGCACACACACACACACACACACACACACACACACACACACACACACACACACACACACACACACACACACACACACACACACACACACACACACATACACACACATACACACACACATACACACACACACACACACACACACACACACACACACACACACACACACACACACACACACACACACACACACACACACACACACACACACACACACACACATATTATATATGTGATTATATAACAATTAAAGAAGCGTAAAATATATACGCTTACATGAGTAAAAATAAACTTTCTTATCTAACATGGCAGTGGTTCCAATAATTGTTTTGATAAAAAGGTTATCTGGTAATTAAGCAAAACTATTAATATAAAGTCATTAAGATGACAATCACACACATTTATATGATTATTAAAAAGCCTAATGGATTTGAGATCAAATGACAAAGTAAAAAGTTGGACATATTACATTTGGCACAATTTTAGATGAGGACATTAAAGAAGTCAGAATGTAAGAAAATGTAATACGGGAAAAAAGGCAGGTAAGATAAAGATAAAAAAATAAATAAAAATAAACAAGTAGGGTATGGATTGAGATAAAGTTATGATACTCATGATTGAAAAATTATAATTTAGAGTAATGGAATCAAGATGAAGAGAACCATAGACATGCTAACTACAACCTGTGTGTACATTCAAGGAGGGACACAAATGTTAATCTTGATAATCCCGACGAAAATTAAAACATTTGGATATTGTACCATTAGGGGATCGAAATGATTAATGATATGAGGTGGGAATTAGACAAATTGGGCAAAAGCACTAGTAAACAGGTGGAAGTGAGTAATTATGGGGCAATACACTACTGAATACAGCAATGAGTACCATAATAGTTCAAAGAGTTAGGGAGCCAACAAAATACAAAGACATATGCCAGTAAAACAGAATTTGATCTTATCCAAAGACCTGAAATGATTGGAATTTTGAACTAAAAATGCACGATAAGTAAAACTGATCATGTGGTCTTTGAGTTTATAAGTTGGGAGAACAGAAATGAGAAGAAATATACATAAAAGAAAGATATAACTATTCCAAAATTTAGTCTTACATAGTTTTGAAAGTATCTTAAACACATGGATTGAAGAGAATTCAATGACACACGCACACACACACACACACACACACACAAAACGGAAATGTATAAAACAGGGGTGGAAAAGTAGTGCGAGGGAGAAAATAGAAAATTATTTAACAAAAGATATGCTGTAGCTAAACATGAGAGAGAAGGTATGGGAGACGTGGCAAAAGAAGAAGACAGAGAAGAAGAACGCGAAGAAGAACGCGAAGAAAAACGTGAAGAAGAAGAAGAAGAAGAAGAAGAAGAAGAAGAAGAAGAAGAAGAAGAAGAAGAAAAAGAGCTACAAATGAATATACAATAACTCTGAAAAGGGTGCATCTGCTAATTATAAAGATAATACTGTAATTTGCTCAGCAGAATTGTGAGTGGTAAGTTCAAACACGGAGAAGTAATATCCAAGTTGAAAGTTGAAGGGGTAATACAAGAAGAGGCAAGCAACCAAACTTGAATAATGAATATTTTTCAATTGATGTTCAGTAAGGAAGAGGGTTTCGGGAGAGAAATAATGAAGAAAAAGTCTTAGACAGCATAAGAGTAGTAACATCCTAAGCGATTAAACTTCTCGAGAACCTAAAAGTGAGAAAGAGTTTGGAGTCAGGTGAGATTCCAAATTGGGTAGTGAGAAATGTAGAAAACAAAACAACTGATTGCATACACTTTGGAAAAGAGGAATGTGCCATTGAACTGGAAATCTGCCAGTAGTATACCAATATTCAAAGGAGGGAATAGAAAGGATTCGTTAACCTATAGACCAGTGACCTTGACCGGCACAGTGTGCGAACAAAGTTATGGAACTTAGAAGAATTAATGTTCTAGAGGAGTTGGCCTTCACCTAAAATAAATTTGGATTCTGAAAAGGAAATCTATGTGCAATCAATCGGCTAAATTTTTACTCGAGAGTAATTCATGTGTTGTATAAGTAAGAATGGATGGAATGTGTTTATCTGAACTTGGAAAAGACTTTCGACAAGTAACTATACAAATTATTAATATAAAAATTGTGAAATCTATGAATAGTTAAAACGAGTGCACTGGTATGGTTAACAGATTTTCTAGATAAGATGTATGCAAACAGTAGTAATAAAAAAAACGTTGGATTGGTGAGAGGTGAATAGTGGGGCACTACAGGGCTCAGTTCTGGTGTGCTAGTAATTTTTCTTACTGTATATCAGCTATATAATGGGTGGAATAGTTAGCCACACAATTTTATTTGCAGATGATGCAAAGATCATGAAATAGGTGAAAGGTAAGGAGGATTAGGAACTAATATAGAAAGACCTAGATGATATCTATCAATCAAACCAGAAGAGGAAGATGAAATTCAGTACAAAGAAGTGTAAAATCTTGGAAATATATTAATGCAAAATGAGATCAAATTATCATAAAAACAAAAGAGAAGAAATATTTAAGAATTTTATTGGGTCAAAGCAAAAAGAGGTGAATTCATCACGAAGGCAAAGAAGAAAGATTCAAGAATTTTAATCAGAGATGATCTGATAAAGGATGGAAACTTCTCTCACAGTTCATGGTACTGACCATCTGTTTAGCAAGATTTTGGCTCTTGCCTTATGTTTCCCTCAGAGGATAAAAATACTATTCTCACAATAGAACTGTGAAAATACCTTCCCCTAATATGTCTTACAAACCTTAAATATGGGTACTACATTTAATATTCCTTGAAAGCCTGGAATACTGTTGAAATATGATGTCTTTTCATCTATAGAGATGATGTATAAAAAGCTTTGCTCAGTAGAATCTGCTATACTGTCCTCAAAATCACCTCCCCCTGATATTCCTTATAAACCTCACATATAAGTACTGGCGTTAATTTTCCTTCAAAGCTCGGAATGCTGGTAAAATATGCTTTCTTTTCACCTATGGTAGAATCTCCAATACTGATCTTAAAATTACATGGGGTAATTCTTGTCCCTTCTTACTTGATAATATTAAGTATAATTCATTTTGATTCACAAGGGTACCTCATTTTAGTTTCCCGAAATTATCTTATTATATCTCGAGTCGGTTTTCCTACTTTAATGGCTTGCATCATACGTTCTCTATCTATACATGTAAGAATGTGATCCAATGTATTTCCAAAGCACTCTTCACATGAGAGCAAAATCCTACTTTTGCCTGTTGTCTTATAGAATTCACTTTATTTTGTGTGCGGTTTCTGTCACACGTGAACGCCAAGGAGGGGTCTCGTAGACATAATCACATCACCAAAATGGAAGGAGATAATTGTGCGATGTTGGTGGCTGCTACATAGTTAATCTTATCTTTGTTATAGTGTTGTATGACTTAAGGAAGAAAACGATACCTTGGGCCATGTATTTCACCGACCAGAAGAGAAATAGAAAATATGCCAGAATTTTAGATACGGAATTTAGAAAGATTGCAAAAATGGATTTAATCATTTCGTTATCAGTAGCCATGCGCAGCTTCCTTTTCATGTGTTTATGTGTATATTTTGTTGTTGAAAAATTTCAGCAATGCTTATCTAATCTAGAAATCTTGCTACTGCAAATAAACCTTTACAATTTTTCTTGCATTGCATTTTCATCGTTTTCATTACAATAGTCTAACTAATTTCAACAATCAACATGTGAACGAACGATATAATCTAATGAACTCAGAAGACAACAATTTGCCTTGGCAGTGGTGAGCCACATACCTCGAGAGAATGTAATACACTCGCGGAAGAGACCACTCGACGTACTAATTATCGTCAAGGGCAAAAGCCGACGGCTTTTGCTCGTGTGATGGCCCTTTTATGTGTCATAATAATAAGACTGATGTCAACAATGATAACGTATCCTTTTACGGTATCTCTTTTGGTATGAGTAAACTTAAACTGTTAAGTCCATTGACAACTTTGATCATTTTGTTCAGGATAATTACCGTTAGGCGGTTTCTTCCTGTATAGAAAGTCTCTAGTCCTCAATGTCTGGTTAGAGAATATTTGGCAAGCCCAATTTAGTTCTCTGTATTCTTTTTTTATAGAATGCTGATCGTGACCTGAGTATTTTGCGTACAAACAGGGGTTACCATTTTTATCATTTAAGATTTTATCATTAATGACTTAATCATTTTTGTTATTTTTCATCATCACTGATATTACATTAACTTCTCAATTATCACTATCATTGGAAAACTTCCGGCTCAGTATGGAGTTATGAGGATGAATAAAAAAGCCTGATAGGAGCCTGAATAAAATTCTTAGTGCCAATCAATTGAATGAAATTATCATTGGTATTATAGATTTTCTATTCCCATTCAAGGAGATCAATTCAAATATGTGGAGGTACTGTAGAAGCAATTTTGAGAAGAGAGAATATAGTGTCATGGGTGAGTGGAACCAGAGGAAGATGAAGGACATGGTGATGGAAGAGGAGGAGGAGAAGGAGAATGGACCGGTATATATAAAGACTGACTCGGCTTCTAACAGTACAGACGAACCTAGCCTAAGCACGAATTCGAACTTTCCCTCTCACTCCGATAGGGGCTATCAAAAACGCAATGAAGTCCTTCATCTTATGCGGTAAGTAAGCTTCAAGATAAGTTGCCATGCAATACTCGTAATAAGACACATTTCTAGTCCCTACTCTCATTTTCAGCCCTACTTCTTGGAGCAGTGAATGCCCAGAATGGTTACAGTGTACCAGCTCCTTCCAACGGCTACGCAGCCCCTCCTGTCAATGGTAACGGTGGCTACAGTTATGGACCCAGCGAAGCCGAACTGGGTCTTCTCGCACTGGGTGAGAACATCCCCGGAGGAGGAGTAGCTGGTGAAGACTACCCCGTTCTTGCAGCAGTTCCCGAGACCGGATTTGCCTGCGAGGAAACTGGTTACCCCTATGGCTACTACGCCGACACCGCTCCCGAAGCCGGCTGCCAGGTCTTCCACATCTGCCAGACGCGTCCCAACGGCTACCAGAAGGACTCGTTCCTGTGTCCCAACGGCACCATCTTCAACCAGCAGTACCTCGTGTGCGATTGGTGGTTCAACTTTGATTGCTCTCAGGCCACCAGCTTCTACTCCGTCAATGAATTCATCGGCCAGGAGCCCAACGGTTACGGTGCAAACGGAGTTCCTTCCTCCGCCTACGGTGTCCCTGGAGTCGGCAACGGCAACGGAAATGGAAACGGCCGTAATGGCAATGGAAACGGACGCAACGGAAATGGATACAATGGCAATGGTGTCAACGGAAATGGTAACGGCAATGGCAGAAATGGAAACGGTAATGGAAACGGCAGCAGATATAGCCAAAATGGTAATGGTAACGGCACCGGAAGGAATGGCAATGGCAATGGCAACGGATATACTCAAAATGGCAATGGACTCATCCAGAATGGCAACGGTAACGGAGCTGCACAGAATGGCAACGGACTCCATTTAAACGGAAACGGCGCAGCCTCCGCTCCTTCCACGGCATACGGTGCTCCATTCTAGGAGTTTACCGTCCTGTGAACACGTTACACCCTCCAATGGCCTCATTCTGGCCTCTTCCCTCATCTAAACAAATCATCCTATAAATATAATATATATATATAAACCACGGTATATATTTTGATATGTAACATGAAGAAATAAAAGTACACAATTTCAGATACTTATCATTATAAGAAAATTAAAAAAAACACCTCCCAATCTGACTTCCGCCGACTCATTTCTATCAATTAATTAAAGATGTTCAAATGGGCCCATAGGAAGATATGAAATGATGACATGGTAGTTGTTGAAAACCATTTTTAATCTCTAATAAAGTAAATTACTGAGAAAGAAGATTGTTTTCGCTATGTTTCATAGAGCTGGTACTTATGATCTAAGCAAAAACAAGATCGTCAAATTATTTTTGGTGAATCAGATAAAGTGTTTTGTAGTGGACAGCAGCTAATTAGTGTGAGTTACAAAGAAAAAAAAGTTCCACAAAGCTACCTTATACGGATGAATAATTCTGCATATCAAGGTTTCATCAGAGGAAAATAAATAAATAGATAAATAAATAAAGGATGAAAAGACAAATGAGAGTTTTCTTTTTTAGTATGGTAATAGCACATACTGTATAATGAAATAGTAATCAACGGCAATCAAATAGCTGAGGGCAGGTCCAATAATTGCCAAACCATTAAAGTAGTGTTCACATACATAAACATGCTGATTACAAATTCATGAGAGCAATAATACTAAATGGGAAGTAAGAAAAAAAAATTAACACAAATTTAAATGAGCACATTAACGAGATCATTGGGTATACTAAGATATATGTTATGGAGGGTAGGAATCATGTAAAAACAGGGAAGTTAGTCTTATGTAAAGGAAGTTAAATACTAAATTGGTAGGACCAAGGATGGGAAGAATTGCGATTGTGGTAATTACTAACTGACAGAAAATTGGACCACACTTATTGACGCACTCTATTTATTCTCTTTTACAATGACATAGATTAGAGCAGGGTTTCTCAACCTTTTTAGCCATATCGCCCCCTTTTTCAATTGAAAAAAAAGGATCGCCCCCCTTAATTGGAAAATAATAATAAAAATTATTGCAACAATGATAAACAACTAATTTAAAATGTTTTACTCACGTTGTGTTTTAATGAGATCCTTGGGCCCAGCTGGTGCTTCGCTGCTAGATCTTTTATATTAGGCTTAAAATTTGTCAGTTAGAAGCAATACCTGTGACGTTTTTCGCCCCCCTGAGCTCAAAAATCGCCCCGCTTGAGAATGACTGGATTAGAGGAATATGGACAATAATTTTTGCGGAATTGGAGGTACAAGGAAAATCTATTAGAATAGTTGGAGGACCTAACTGGTTAAGAATGTTAACACTAAAAACACAATTTCAAATTATTTCTATCCTCCTCATCAGTTATTTGAGATCATACGCCGGAAGACGCATCAATTCGCTTATACGCTGACGCCATTCCCACCGGCTTCTTTGAGCGAGTTCCCATTCAATCATCCTTTCAGTACCCGGTTTGGGGTACTGACTGTATGTTTTACGCAACCAATGTTTTATTAAGTATACTGACATCTCTACAGGTGTCACTGTAATTGTTCCAGTCATGCTGGTCTTCTTTCCTCTTCTTCACAAAGACGACCAGCAAAAATGTGGATTTTAGCTTCTCCAGCTTCAAGTTGGATGTAGTAAGTAAAAAAAAAAAAAAATGCAACAAGGTATAAATGAATGATAAGATATGCTACACAGGAGTCAAAGTTGGCACAAAAATCATTCAAGAGTATCAGACAAAAGCAAAGTGCAGTCCCTTTTCTTTAAATTCTAAATGACCCATCATTCAGTTGTAGAGAATAATGATGAATATCTGATTGTACTAGTCCATCGGTATGGATGTCCGAGAGAATTATATTCCCGCTGTTCATTTTGAAAACATATCAACATCTTCATCTCCATCAACGAGCCTTGAGGGGCTGACGCTGATTTTCCGGATTAAGCTCAAGGGAAATTTCTCTCAACTCTAAAGATCATTTCTCCACATATTCACATAAGAACTAACAACCGGTGACTGCTTCTCCCTGATGTTAGCTCATGACATAACAGATAAAAAAAAAAAGTCTACAGTTTCTCTCCGCAATGGGACTATAGGAAACAGTTATTAATACTATCTTTATTAGAAAATGCAGCATAATTTCTGAATTTATTAAAGAGAATATCATATTGAAATGTTTCGTAATAAACTATCAAACTTATACCAAATCTAAGTAAATGTCAAAATTATAAAAAAATAAATAAAATAAAGACAGAGGGCGACTTGATTCAAATCTACAAACTTTTGACACGAACTAAATAAATCTGAGTTAGAAGGTAGATTCAATGGAGAAGTAGAAATATAAACGGAACAAAGAGCAGAATAAAGAAGAAAAAGCATAAGGCCAGGTGGAGAATCAGTATGCTAAATTGTTATGTGAGCAAGAGGACAAAATCATTAGATATATTTAAGAGATCATTAAAGGGAAGCAAAACTACCATGACAAAAGAAAAAATAGTTTATATTTATAGAAACACAAGAAGGATCTATCAAATTAAGGATTAGTATCACGTATCAGTATAGCTAGTAAAACCAACATAGAAAAATGAATAAAATGACTAAAGAGAGTAGTACCTTTGTATAGTTACTGTGTAAAGGTAATGTATAGCCAATCAGCTGTTGCCTCGAGTTTCACTGAGTGGATAACCCGGAGCCCCACTTGTATCGGTCTTTGGAGCCCCCCCACAAATCTCTCTGGTAGAGTTGTCTGTGTTGTATCAGTGTAGAAGTGCTTCTATGTCACCGGCTGAAAGTGGTAGGGAGACGAGAGCAGATGTCGGTTGTCAGCTCTCCGTGTGTAAGAAGGGTGTAAAAAATAGAGGTCAAATTAAAATGGAGAGATCTTGGACCCAGTCCAGAGATCGAGTCTCAGCCCCTGAAGACTGCACCTCCTGATAAAGGTGAGGGGGCTGACAGGTTTTGAAAATGGGATGTATGATTTTGTATGCATGTGTAGACATTGAGACGATAGAACGATGTGCTGGTTCTGAGTGAATGGAAATGTCTTTGTTTTTTCTAAATGTGCAGGATTGGTAGTGCACAATTAGTGACACTGAGTCGTCATCTTTGACGACAATGGACCTCATTTTTTCTTTCTATGAAACAATTTAGTGTTATAGATTATATATGTAATATAACAAATAGCATAAACAACAGTAGGATGTCTTAGAGTCAGAAAAGTGAAAATCATTAAGTTTTACGGGGATCTTTTAGGAAGGTATCTTTTGGGTTATTTCTTGCACCAGTTTGTTTGGAAGTACACGATTAAAACAATATGGACTTGAGTAAAATATACAGAAAATTATAATTAACTAGAAGTTCAATGATTGTGAAAAAAGGATCATTAATCTTCTTCTGAATTTGTTCCATTTGCGGACTGCCATCGTCACGACGCTATTTATCATAAGTTCAAAACATTGTTATTAGTAGTCTCGAATGCTTCATCTGATTCTTCAATATTATGTGTCACGGACACAGTCTTTTATAATTATCTCTGACCGCAAACACAGTGGAAGAAGAGCTGCTTTGTCTGGGTCGCAGAATTAAGGTGAAGATGATATCTATGTTTTCCAAGCCTTAACATTCTAGAATTTTTAAAACATTATCTTACTCTACGCTACCTTTTCAGCTATTCTTAATTTTTCTCATATGCGTATCCATTTACTCATTTATCAGTTCATATTTCATTCATTTACTCATTAGTTATTTCACTTTGAGTGACTTAGTTGAGAGAGCCTCTTTGGTATTGTATGAATAAATTCACACAGGTGAATAAATTCATCTGAAGAGAACCGGAATAATATGTGTCGACTAATTCACAGTATCAAAGGTTTCATACATCAAGTGTTATTTGTACACTTGATTATTTATGAATTTATTTTTCTGCATACATTTCTTCTACTCTTAGATCTCAAAACGAAATTATATTCAAAGAAAGAATGGAAGATACTTAGTCGAAATCGCGAGCTCGGTTGAAGCTGAAAGTTCACCGAAGCACGAACACTTTAAACGAAACAAAAGTACAGTGGCATGGGAACACGACCTATCTTTAATCTCTTTTCTTACGATGACGTGCTTTGCAGATTACATTCTGGCTGTACCGAGGGGACTTCGTGCAACGTAAGGGACGTCAACCTAGCAGAGGTCAAGACTATCTAGATTAACCTCCTTGCAACCATGGTGTTCATTAAAGATTTTCTTTTGGTTGACATCATAGATTTTTATCCAGTTTGTGCCATGTCAACATAGCAAAAGAGTTCAAATGTCTTTGTAAGATTCTGAGTCGGTATTTTCTAATTGTATTTTCCTCGTATAAGAATATGTCAACCTTATGATAATCTTGGATTTCTCTTCCAATTTTTATAACCAAAGGAGATCTGTGTTTCAAAGAAACGATCATCTCCATCCATGAAGCCTAAAGTAAAAAAAAAAAAAAAAAAAAAAAAAAAAAAAAAAAAAAAAAAAAAAAAAAAAAAAAAAAAAAAAAAAAAAAAAAAAAAAAAAAAAAAAAAAAGAGGATTATTCCGCTGATATCATCAAGTCTATGATTATATTCATGAACATGTTTGTTCTTAAACACTCCTGAGTGAGGGATATTTGTCGGCTGAATATATCGTTCTGCGACATAACAGAAGAAAATCATCATCAAAGTATATCGCCTTTCAACTGAATAGAAATTATCCTGAATTAATCAGATGGAAACTTAAAATTGCATAATTTTGCAAAAGAGGTTTAACTATAGTTAGTTAAAAAACTCTAATTCTGTTATTTGTAACTTGTATCTTTGCGATCTCAAGAAGCAGAATGAAATCGAGGAACAAAACAACAAACGGCTTTTTAGAAAAAAGAATAAAAATAGGATATAATAGGATTTTATATATATATATATATATATGTATATATATATATATATGTATATATATATATATATATATATATATATATATATATATATATATATATATATATATATGTACATGTTGATGGCTTAGAATTAAAGTGCATTGTGGTTGTTAAAATGTATCTCTAATCACTGGGACCCATTCAGTGTTGTACACACACACACACACACACACACACACACACACACACACACACACACACACACACACACACACACACACACACACACACACACACACACACACACACACACACACACACACACACACACACACACACACACACACACACACACACACACACACACACACACACACACACATATATATATATATATATATATATATATACATATATATATGTATATATATATACATATATATATACACTGTATATTGCTGGCTAAACAATAATAAAAGAAGATTGTAGAAACGTTTGTACTTTGTATGTTCAAATGTGACCAAACCCTGATATTGCTCAACATGAATATGATTCAGTCATTTTTGTTTATAATAAATTACTGCGTAGTTCTAACTGAAGTCCTGAAGTAAAAGCAAAACACTATATGAATGACCCATCTCCTTCGGAGTCTATCAGCCATTTTTTATTTTCTTCTTTGCGGCCCAGTTATGAAACAATAATGACCTGTGTTGTTCATCCACAACGACCTCGTTAAACACCTTCCCTTTCATCTTACCATTCCAGCCATGCTCACCCTTTGCCCGTTCTCTTTCATTCATTTGGACGGAGGTAAGTCTAGAAAACCGAGTAGGAGGGCGAGGAGGGGGAGGCAGAGGAGGAGGCACGGGAGGTGGGAGAGGGAAGGTGCCTCGGTGGTATAAATACGTTGACTTGGCTCTGGAAAGCTCACACTTCGACCCGCAACGACTTCGATCGACTTCCTTTCCCTTCGTCTGGACTGACAAAGCAAAATGAAGTCCCTTGTGATCTGTGGTAAGCAGAATATGACGAGAAAAAAAAAAAATCACTGATCTCTGATTTTAACGAAACATAGCCCGGATACAATACGCAATCTAATACTTTCTTTTTCAGCTCTTCTTCTGGGAGCAGCAAGCGCCCAGTTCAACGGCTATAATGTTCAAGCACCATCCAATGGCTACTCTGCACCAACCAACGGATTCAACGGCAACGGTAACGGCAACGGTAACGGCAACGGTGGCTACAGTTATGGACCCAGCGAAGCCGAACTGGCTCTTCTCGCACTGGGTGAGAACATCCCTGGAGGAGGAGTACCTGGCGAAGACTACCCCGTTCTTGCATCAGTTCCTGAGACCGGGTTTGCCTGCGAGGAAACTGGTTACCCCTACGGTTACTACGCCGACACCGCCCCCGACGCCGGCTGCCAGGTCTTCCACATCTGCCAGACGCGTCCCAACGGCTACCAAAAGGACTCCTTCCTGTGTCCCAACGGCACCATCTTCAACCAGCAGTACCTCGTGTGCGACTGGTGGTTCAACATCGACTGCTCTCAGGCCACCAGCTTCTACTCCGTCAATGAATTCATCGGCCAGGAGCCTAACGGCTACGGCACCAATGGAGCTCCTTCCTCCGCCTACGGTGTTCCTGGAGTCGGCAACGGCAACGGCAACGGACGGAACGGTAACGGCTACAACGGTAATGGTCGCAATGGAAATGGTCGCAACGGTAATGGATACAATGGTAACGGCCGCAATGGAAATGGACGCAACGGTAATGGATACAGTGCCAACGGTAATGGTAACGGAGTCAACGGTAATGGTAATGGCAATGGCAACGGCAACGGTAATGGCAATGGCAACGGCAACGGCTACACTCAAAATGGCAACGGCAATGTATTCAATGGCAATGGTTTGGTGAATGGGAACGGTGGTTCCTTCAACGGTCAACCTTCAAGAACATATGGAGCTCCTTTCTAAATCGATGCACGAGTGGACTCTAATGCTCTGCAGTCAAGATGTTTATTTTTGTATGTAATAATTTATTCCAAAGTGATATATATTCCTACCATTTCTTACATTTTGAGTCATATCAGATATATATATATTGATATGTGTATATTGTACAAATAAATGATGCAGTCAATAAACGAATAAATTGACTCTTGGTGTTTTAGTTCAGTTATAAGAATATCCATGAGATGATGCTTAGACCAACTAAAATGTCTTTCAGTCTTCCTGCCTTGGTCTCATACTTTTTATCATCTCATTCCTATGCTCCTTTTACCCAAGATACCTTTCACCCCATCCATCCATTCATCACACTCTTGGTCTTTAGATACCTGAAATTCACTCCTTTCACCTCTTTCTCCCACACTCTTGTGTCTATTCTTTCTTCACTAATTATTTCCAAATACCCAGACCATCCCAGTTTTCTTTCATCAACCCTATCTGCCAGTTCCATTTCCAACTCACTCTCCTCCTCCTCACCTTCTCATTTCTTACACTATGCATCCTCGTAACCTCTATCATACTTTTCAAACACACTTAGAATTACGTTTTCTGTCTCTCTTACATAACAAACCCATACACTGTACAATCAACTCCTCATATGATATTCTCTTCATGTTCAATCCCCAGAATCATAGTCATTTTCTTTCCCTTCCCATCCCCCCAAAGGCATTTTCTTGCTTCCCTACCTTTACAGTTTACCTCCATCCTCACCCCTCCATTCTCTGCCATATGCAACCCCAAATTTTTAAATTACCCATCTCCTCCACCCTCCCTCATTTAAGACTTCCCTCCAACTCACTGTCACTTATCACCTTACTTTTATCCACATTCACTTTCAACTTCCTCCCATCACACACCTTCCCAATGTCCGTCACTAACTCCTTAGATCTTATGATCTAGCCACAAGCGCAATGTTATCAGCATACAATGTCTCCCAATTCCCTCCACTCTCATTAACCTTCTCCAATCCCCTACCCATCACCTTTGCATTTGCCTCCCCTACTACCGCATCCATGTATACACTGACTAACCATGGTGACATAACACCTTCACCTTGTAAGATGAGAAATTTTACTATTGAATAAAGTATAAGATAATCATCAAAATTGGTCAAAGATATGGATAAAACTGGCGAGAGATTCAAATATTTGAGATATATATTTCCCACAGTAAGTGACGCCAAAATCAAAGAAGCTACTTTTGTAGGACTACAGATTAGGGAACTGATGTAAGACCAAAAGTTCGATGAACTGCTTACTGATGTTGAAAAAAACTGCATAGCTATATCATTCAAAAAAGTTTGCATAGACTTCATACAAAGACCCGGGATACAATAGGAGCCTATAAATTCACATCTTGGACTCTCACTTGGTGCAGTTAATTGACGATCACGGCGAGAGGTTCCATCAGAATATTTTGAACATGGAAACTCGGTACTAAGGAAAGCGGAGCCATTCTTTGCTAGCTGATTGCTGTTAAACATTTAGAAGAGACGTTCCAGAAGCCAAATATAGCTGGAAAGCTAATATCGCTGTATTTAAAAGGTCAGTGCATTAGTAATATCACCTTGATATATCAACTAAAGACATACATTTGTTACAAGACTAAACTATAATATCATAAAAAACCATGCCTGAGAGACAAATTCTGAAAATGTATTTGAATTTCATATAATAAACACCATTAAATTCACCTACTTTAGTTTTTAGGATAAAAGAAAAAAAAAATTGGTGACCAGTGTAATTTTTCTCGGGATCAACTAATGGAGTACTAATGCCACTCTTCTCACATGGAACCAATTATTACTTTGGCCACACTTTCTATACATAGTGATCTTTTCTCTGACTGTCTCACTCATAAAGAAAGCAACAAAACTTAGTGTGACCATCTACACTCCAAGTAAAAGTGCCACTAACTTTGGTCAACACAGATATTCCGTTTCAATTCCTCATAATTTATATTTATTTATTCATTTATTTATTTGAAACCAAAGCTTTATACTCTTATATGTTTCCTTCATATTAGCTGCATGAAACAGAGGAACAGAGGGAAAATTATTTCCATTAGTATTATTGACTTCAAACTTACTTTGGAAGAGTCAATAAACAAGTGCCAGTCAACTGTATTATACTCACGATCAAGGTATTTCATAAAGACTGGACATCATTGGAGAATAGCAGGCTATCCTCAAGTGAGGAAATTTTCTTGGAAACTCAAGGATGATAAAAAAAAAATAATAATAATAATAACAATAACAATAAAATAAAATAAAGAAGTGTATTGGAAACAAAAAAACTATGGGTAATACATTTCTTGGAATGTTTTTGGATTTAGAATGCGAAAATATCTGGAAAAGTGGTGCTTCTCTCTTGGGATAAATTCTTTGCTAGCCAGTGTTATATAATTGAGAATGAAAAAAAAATCAGTGATATGGGTGGACAAAGGGTATTGGTTTAGTATTGAGGTAAGTGGGGTAAAATTAATGGTTGTGGGCGAATAGGTCACGTGATAGAAGAGGAAATTCCAGATGTTTTAGGTCATGAGGACGAGTGTGGGTCAAGTGATGATAGAGCGAGTCAAATAGGACGTAAATCAGGCGGTGCAAGTTGGGTCCCTTATGTGTCAGTAGACTAAACGTCTGCCCTTCGGAATGCTTTTCTTTGGTCAGATAGCTGCACCGCATCTTCAATGAAAATAAACGCAATCAATATTTTGCGAATGAGCCCACAAGGCCAGTCAACCGTGACGAGAGTTCAGGGCCTCCAGTGCGTTTATAAGGAGAAAGCCATTATTTTCTTTAATGGGTAAAATATTATGATATTTGCAGAATATGAAGGGAAATGATAAGACTATAATATATGCATGGAGAGTCCTGGAAACCGGAAATGAATCGTAGGTGCTTAATATGAAGAAAAGCACTACGGTGGATGTAGCAGCAATTAGAAAAATGTTGGAACCACGTAGTTTTAGCTTTCATAAGAACGAATACTTGTGTTTAATGTTAGTAAATCTAATAGATATGGTGAAAATAAGTTAGATATACCCTAAATGGTGTAAACGCGATAGAATTGTGGCAGATGTTTTTACATACATAAACCAACGGCTTTTTACCCCTTACAAGGGAAGTAGCCAAAAACAAAGGCATAATATCCACTCCCACCCATTCCATCCCCACATACTTCACTCTCATTCACCCCCCTCCCTCCCTCTTATTTTGACACCTCCTGGATAACGGGTCATCCCTGCATCTCGCCCACTGCCATGGGTCAGAATCAATGTAGCAAGACACATCACATCCATAGCAAAGCTGCTTCATTTAATCGGCGATCCTCCTTCGGGCTGCTGTCAAAATATCATTCACACTTACTCCCTCATCCCCCATCGCCCACCCACTCCCTTCCATGCATCACAACATTATCCATACACAACCATTTTCCACTCACGGTAAAATTAATAGCTGAACTACGAAATATATGTAGATAAAAGGGATAAAAAAGCGTGTTGTAGAAAAGGAAGAATGAATGCATGAATGAATGAATGGAATGAATGAATAAATGAATGAATGAATGAATGAATGAATGAATGAATGAATGAATGAATGAATGAATGAATGAATGAATGAATGAATGAATGAATGAATGAATGAATGAATGAATGAATGAATGAATGAATGAATGAATGATTGGATGCTTGAATGCTTGAATGCTTGAATGCTTGAATGCTTAATTACTTGAATGCTTGAATGAATGATTGAATGCTTGAATGTTTGAATGCTTGAAAGCTTGAATGCTTGAGTGCTTGAATGCTTGAATGCTTGAATGCTTGAATGCTTGAATGATTGAATGAATGAATGATTAAATTGTTGAATGATTGAATAAATGAATGAATGAACGAATAGTTGAATGAATGATTGAATGAATGAATGAACGAGATCATCTTTGTAGACCTAACATATTTTAACTAAACTTGAATGAGTTATTTGCAGTAAAAAGATATGTCCATTTTAATCGTACGTTTGGCAATGGTATCCCTCCATGTCATGGCGAGTGCTAATGATTACGGCAGTGAAGATAAACAAGATAATTGGGAGCAATTGAGGTTATTGTCGATAATCCATCTTTTCAATCTCTTTTTACGGTCATTGGAACATTTTGGCACATTTAATGATTTTTTTCTAGCTAAATGTAGATAACTAAATTCGACCAGAAGGAAACGATGGTCCAGGAGACTTTAAAGAGTTCTCTTAATCCATTTCTTTATATTCTAGAACAGGTTTTTTTGAATAACTTCTTTTGGGACATTTGGATATATATGACGTATTAAACAATTTTGTTCTTGACCACACCAGAAAATTCTACTAAGTCTGGGGAAAGCCCTGGTTCAGGAGAGGTTAAAGGGTTATCTTGATCAGAATGTCTTGATATCTTTTGGGACACTGGGCCATTTATCGTCACCCTCGTAAAGAATTGCCTAAGCCATTTTTCGTCAATTCTTGATTTTTTTGTTCTTTTTTTTGTATAAATCAATTTTTCATTGCTCCTTGTGGTACAATTCCCAATGTTTTATTTAGTGTTTGAGTAGGTTAAAACTACGTTAGGAGGAACATTACGTGCATTTATAAAATAGAAAAACGATTTTTTTTTTTTCGATTTCCTGAAAAGTTGGACAAATGACTTAGGCACTCTCTTTATGAGGCTGGCGTTATGTCACTTTGAAGGATTTTCCTCTGGTTGACGCAAACCGATTTTCTTCAGCCGTGATTCTTGTGTTGCATTCAGTGCACCAGTCGAGGTGGATTATCTGATCAATAGGGAAGAGGCCAAACGCAGAGTATGGGAGTCCAATATATTTTACGATAGCTGGGCGAAACGTAAAATATATTGGACTCCCATACTCTGCGTTTGCCCTCTTCCCTACAGAGCTGTTGCAGTCATTGCTGCTTTTACTTATCTGATCAATCAACAATGATAGTACTACTTTACTACTTTTTTGCTATATCTTAACTATTTTTAACCACTATGGTTCCTCTGTTGAAATAATTGTTATACCTATGTCAATACACCACTGCAGCTTTATAGCTAACATTTGCCTATAGTTGTGAGTATGTCACTGAGAAACGGAAATCTATTAGTTTATTAATAGTGCTTGTGTGGAAATAATATATAAATATTTATTTTCTGAAAGAATACTAATTTCTGCTTTTTATACGTATGCCTATACTCATGTTGTTACCATGTCTGTCTCCAGTTTATGGTGTTGATAGCAAATCTCTAGACCAACCCAGTTCAAGGAATGTTTTGCCTTTTCTTGCCCCACGACAGTTCACGTATTATTTTCAACAAAACAATATTCTTATACCAGCGCACTTTATTTCCAACAAAACTTTGAAAACTTTAGTACGATCAACGGTACCAATCTCTTTAGTTGACAGTGAAACATTTTCACTAAAATTACTCAAACATCATCAGCACTATAAGTGTACTGTTCAATACACTCCTGCTTTCTCTCTGTAGGTAACATCGCTTTCTAAACTACGCTTAGTACGGTGTCACTCCCAATTATTTTAAAATCGCTTTTGATAATAATATAAAAAAAAAATCTGGTTTACATTACTCCTTGAATAACTTAAATTTTGAAATAATTATCACTGATGTTACGAAGTTTTCAATAATTCTCTTGCTACGTTCGCGTAAAAAGGGTTAAAAGATCTTTACTGGCGCATGGCTGTCTGGCTGCGATCAACATGAACGTACCAATCAATATGTTTGTGATATCTTGATAAAGATATATTGATCCCGTATTCATGAATGAAAGACCTTAAAGAAAAGTCTTAACTGAGTTGTTAAGTCGGCGAGCAAAAACTTGCTCATATCTGTAGCTATGACAAAGAAAACATTGGAAGAGGCATAGATCGATTAAAAGTTAATAAAACACCAGGAAATGGTGGCTGACATATGATTTTATATATATATATATATATATGTATATATATATACTATATATATATATATATATATATATATATATATATATATATATATATATATATATGCGTAAATAACCACTAGGAAAAAGTAAACTAACGAAGCAGAGCGCTTTCGTGTAATTACATCTTCAGTGCAGATACAAAGAAGGAATTATAAGATGAAGAAACAAGGTACAGAATATATGACATAGTGAAGAGGGCATTCGGAGAGGTAGTGGAAGAAGTACACGTGACGGACGTATGGGCCGTCCTGGTAGCCAACAAGTATGGGACGTTTGGGCCGTCCTGGTAACCAACAAGTATGGGACAACTGCTCATAATTTATATTACAATTCAAACAATTTTGAAATTTCATGAGAAATAAAACTATCTAATTTGTACAAACCTTGATGAAGATTAACATTTATCCCCTTACTAGATTTGATCAAACTGCATTCAATTAAATTTCTTTCTGTTATGTTGTTGTTGTATGTGATGACTTTAGCGTTATCCCAGTCAACTGGGTGGTTAAAATGGTTCATGTGGTTGAATATACCGCAAGATTGGTTTCCCTCTCTAACGTATTTCTTATGTTGATTAATTCGTGTTGTGAGTGCTTTAGCAGTCTGACCAACATAAAACTGATTACATGATTTGCAAGGTATTTTGTACACACACCCTTTATTACTATTGACAGAATTATTTATGAGCATTTGTCTTACAGTATTCTTGTTATTGAAAACTACATTAATGTTAAATTTTACGTAACATATTTGGAATATTTTGCAGGTTCTCTTGGTACGGTAAAATTAGCAAGTTACTCATATTGAAAGTTTGAGTTGTCCTATGGTTGTAAAATGTCCTTTTAGCACGATAGTAAGCTTTATCAACAACATGTGTGGGGTATTGTAGCTTAGTACCAATGTCGTAAATACATCCTATCTCATCATCGATGTACTCTGGGCTGCAAATGCGTAGGGCCCTGAGATACATCGACGCGAAAACAGATACCTTCACGCCATCAGGGTGTGAGGAATAATAGTGTATATATGAACAAACGTTGGTTGGTTTGCGATATACACTAAACTTCAACTCACTTTCACGGCGGTAGATATTACAATCAAGGAAAGGCAAAACGCCTTCTTTCTCTATCTCCACCGTGAACTTAATGGAACTGACCAAATTATTAAGCTTACATAAAAAATCATTTACATTATCTTGAATGGGCCACAGACATAGGATGTCATCAATGTACCGCATCCATGTAATGTTGGGGGGAATGATCTTACTTAAAATTTTGGTTTCAAAAAACTCCATATATAGATTACTTAATACGGGGGAGAGAGGATTACCCATGCTCATTCCAAACAACATAACAGAAAGAAATTTAATTGAATGCAGTTTGATCAAATCTAGTAAGGGGATAAATGTTAATCTTCATCAAGGTTTGTACAAATTAGATAGTTTTATTTCTCATGAAATTTCAAAATTGTTTGAATTGTAATATAAATTATGAGCAGTTGTCCCATACTTGTTGGTTACCAGGACGGCCCAAACGTCCCATACTTGTTGGCTACCAGGACGGCCCATACGTCCGTCACGTGTACTTCTTCCACTACCTCTCCGAATGCCCTCTTCACTATGTCATATATTCTGTACCTTGTTTCTTCATCTTATAATTCCTTCTTTGTATCTGCACTGAAGATGTAATTACACGAAAGCGCTCTGCTTCGTTAGTTTACTTTTTCCTAGTGGTTATTTACGCATTTGTGAACACACGCTCCTGGTGTTTTTATTGCATTATGGATACCACACGATTCTTCGAGAACTTTACTCACCTGAACCCTGGACTTGCTCCTTATGTACACGACTTTTCCTGGTCATTGGTTAAAGCCCACAAGCTGCGACTACGTCTACAGTTTCTACAAAACTGCATGAAAGAACAAGTATTACCCAAGTCGGTCTTACCCCAACGGCTTGTGAAGATGTCTGATCGTCCATTTGATGATTTTCAGCGCATCATTCTTAAGAAACGAATCGACATTGCCAAATTAGAAGTCTAAGAAGCCTTTAGGATCAAGCGTATTAGTTTGCATAAATTCCAGTGTTGTGTATCATCTGATGTCAAAAATGTGCTTTTGGACTATTGTTATGGAAAAATGAGGATGGAGTGTGAGTACTTGCCAAGGAAGTTAAACATGAAATTACTAGCCCTCATTAATGACAGTGACTGGACCAAACATGCTAACCCAGATTTCGTGGTTAACTTGTCATCTAAGCCACTCACCAAGGTTCAATCCACAGCATTAGGATTTGGGCTCAGCTTTGCAAATAATTCTAATCCATCTAACATCATTAACATTGGTAAAGCTTTTTGTAATTTAAGATGTGATAAAGATCTGCCTATAGATGATGTTAATATATGTAAAGGTATTGTTTATGGTGCTTTAGCTAATCAGGTACCTCCCAGCTGTCCTGAACGTTTTATCACTGCTATTAATTCTCTCAAAAAGGATAGTGATTTACATATCACAAAAGCTGATAAATAAAACGCTGTAGTAATTATGAACAAAAATGATTATTTAAACAAAATGGATGTACTACTTAAAGATCAAGTTACTTACGTCCAACTTTTAAAGAATCCTACTGAATCAGTGAATAGCCATTTCAATAAGAAGATAAAAGAATTGTTAAGTGGAAATAGTGAACTAATCAAAAAGTTTATTTCTATCAGCCCTCCTTTGCCTTACATGTATGGTCTAATTAAGACACATAAACCAAATAACCCGGTAAGACCAATCGTTTCTTCAATAGGTTCAGCTTCATACAAACTTTCGAAATGGTTGGTAACAATTCTTAGTCCACTAGTTGGAACTATTTCCACTTCACATGTTAAGAACAGTTTGGACCTCATTAACAAACTAAGTGAGGTAAAACCAGACTATGAATTTAAATTGGTAAGTTATGATATTGTTAGTTTGTTTACGAAAGTTCCCTTGGATGACCTTTTAATCTATCTTAAAGAAGAGTTAAATAAGCACGATTTACCATTACCTTCAGGCACCTTAATTGAACTGATCAAATTGTGTGTTAAAGATTGCAAATTCCAATTTAATGATAAATTTTATTCTCAGAAATTTGGAATGAGCATGGGTAATCCTCTCTCCCCCGTATTAAGTAATCTATATATGGAGTTTTTTTGAAACCAAAATTTTAAGTAAGATCATTCCCCCCAACATTACATGGATGCGGTACATTGATGACATCCTATGTCTGTGGCCCATTCAAGATAATGTAAATGATTTTTTATGTAAGCTTAATAATTTGGTCAGTTCCATTAAGTTCACGGTGGAGATAGAGAAAGAAGGCGTTTTGCCTTTCCTTGATTGTAATATCTAACCGCCGTGAAAGTGAGTTGAAGTTTAGTGTATATCGCAAACCAACCAACGTTTGTTCATATATACACTATTATTCCTCACACCCTGATGGCGTGAAGGTATCTGTTTTCGCGTCGATGTATCTCAGGGCCCTACGCATTTGCAGCCCAGAGTACATCGATGATGAGATAGGATGTATTTACGACATTGGTACTAAGCTACAATACCCCACACATGTTGTTGATAAAGCTTACTATCGTGCTAAAAGGAC
>NC_134786.1:21527368-21532368 GCF_046742065.1 Oratosquilla oratoria | reverse complement strand
TTTTCATGTCCCATGCCTATAATGCTAAGAGAGAATAACGAGGTGGAGTCAGATGGTCAATAAAGGACAGGTTTCAAAAGTGTAACATTAAAGTAGCATAATAGAAGTAAACGTTACTGAAATACGGTGTGTGGCTTTTGTCAGGACGTATGTCACCTAATTGTCTTCGATATTTTGATTATGTGATCCCCTGTGCAGTTGTGTGTTAGTTTTTATGATGTAATTTCGAAAACTTAGAAAAAAAATAGAGGAGCTTTTATTTCTCAACTAAATTGAATAATTTTGAGGCAGCTGGAATAAGTAATAATGCTAAGAAACGTAGTCATAGGGGTAACCGAGATGAAAATTACGTTTGCATGTTAATACAAAAGTTCTTTATTGAGGCACTGGAAGTTTTATATTTGAAAACATGCTATTCTGATGTATCTGGTCTGGTTTACTATGAACACAAGAGAAGTGGCTTTCTTAGACTGCTCATGCCCACATCTTGGCTAGACAAGCAAGTGAAATCACACACATACACACACACACACACACACACACACACACACACACACACACACACACACACACACACACACACACACACACACACACACACACACACACACACACACACACACACACACACCACGAGCGTAGCTCCCCCTTCCCGTAAGATACAACTAGAAAAATACACAAACGCGCGCGTGTGCACGCACACATGAACGTCCTTGTACTGTGAGTAAATGTAGTACAAGTGAACTAGAGAAACGTGATATTGCGGGAAGAGATGGCCAATAAGCCTAAGCAGCAGGACTTACCAACGTGCACGAGACGCTCTTGGTACTTTCACTCATGAATCGTTGCTACGGGTGGGGGTTAGGGGTAAAATCCAGAGTCGCCTTTGAAGAACCCTTACACTATACACCATTTCATGGCGATGAACATGTTATTGGTGTGTCTATTATCCTCATTACTATTCTTTCTTACCTACACACTTCGAAAAATAGAAGAGAAGGTAAAACAAAGTACAAAAATAAAACTTCCGCAGAAATCCGCTAAAAAAAAAATATATATATATATATATATACATATATATCCATATAAGAGTATATATTCATATATATATATATATATATATATATATATATATATACATATATATATATATATATATATATATAATAAATAAAATAGATAAGTAAATAAAAAAATATTATATATAAATATATATATATATATATATATATATATATGTATGTATGTATATACATATATATATCGCTCATTCATTTCAACACTGACATAACTCAAAAAATGCTACTTTTCAGGAGAAGCAAAATAAACTTTTAATTGTGTAATACAGTCTCCCATGGAACTTTTAAGCGAGGTATTTAGCAATGAATTTTTATTTCATGATTAGATGTAGTACATGACATCTCATATTAAAAAATACATTTATTATAAACATGCTTTGTGCCTATTTGAAAAATAAATTTGGAATTATGACGTTATTGCCTTGAGCGACATCTAGCGACCAGTTTGGCAAATTCAGTGGTATGAATAACTCAAAATCTTCAATTTTTGAGTTATGTCATTGTTGAAATGAATGAGTGATATATATATATATATATATATATATATATATATATGTATATGTATATATATATACATATATATATACATATATACATATATATATACATATATACATATATACATATATATGTGTATATATGTATATATATACATACATACATATATATATATATATATATATATATATATATATATATATATATATTAATGATAATAATAATAATAATAAAATTCAGTCAAGTGACGATGTAGGGAAAGTGTCTCAACTGGTATGTTCTAAGTATTTTATTGGCAATTATCACTTATATTGCAGCATCTAATTTAGATCATCCTACCATGGAATCGAATATCAACAATTCTAGAAGAGTGTCGGCACGTACTATTCATCTCAGACCCTTTGTTTTGGTTAAAAAAAAGTCGCGGAACCTGAGGCTGTGTTACATCATGATGAGCAATCTGTTGGTTGAGCTGATGTGTAGACATCATAAGAAGACCTTGTGTTCTGTGTAATATACAGTAGTGCAAACATGCAAACATGACACTGTCTTGTACTCATTACTAAGGCTCATAAGGCCTTCTCTCTTTATATTAAATATTTTCAGTGACTTAAGGAAGCATTCTAATGAACAGGAACTTCATTAGTGTTTACATGAGAAAGTAAATAAATAATATTTCATCCACATTCTGACTGGCTCTGCTACCTTGTATAGTAATACATATATGCAACTCATCCATTTTAAGCATAATTTCACCTAATTACTACACATGCGCAGGGTGTTCTCGCCAATGATAGAGTGTTCTTTGTGACGTCATGACGCGCACTAAAATCGACCCTCAGTCACTGGACTGGATTCTTCTTTGTATCTTAAAAGTCTCTGATTTTCTTTTAGGAAAGTGTCTTATGTAATGAATAATCTTTACAAAATGTTTCACATTTAAGTTAGTTTTTCATCGAGACTTTCTGATTGGGGTAAACTTTTAATCAGGCGTTAAATCGAGAAAGTTATAAATTACAGTAGATAATTAATCTCTTGGAAAGACCAAGGAGAATAATTTTGTCTGGCCTTCATCATAAACATCCTTAAATGTGCAGAAAAAAAGTGTGATTTAAAAAGAGGAAATTCTAAATTAAACATCACAATTCTCATACAATAGCATTTGCCTTCCTGTTTGCTTCGTGAAAAGGAAATTTGTCAGACACATTTCTCGGTCTCGGAATGGCTCACTAAGAGTGTCCTCTCCTCTGAGGGGCGTGCAAGTCACCTCATCCAGGCTTCCTCTGTCTGTCTACCCTCATCATGTGGATAAAATACAACTCAACGTGACAGCCCGAGGTTGTACAATTGCCACGTTAATAACAAGAGACCTGGGATGGGGTTAGGGTTAAGACTCGGGATGTAGTTCGTATGAAGATTTAATTACTATTACGAGGGAAAGTCGTACCTGAAAATTATGATTCTGCTATTTGTATCACGGAAAACTTGTGGTTACTAAGAGTTCAGAATCAATATAAAAAGAATCAGAATGGTATGTTGCTCATGGACGACAAAAATTTGATATCATATATATATGTATATATATATATATGTATATATATATATATATATATATATGTACACATATATATATGTATATATATGCATATATATATACATATATATGTATATGTATATGCATATATGTATATGTATAAATACATATATATATATATATATATACACATCTCCTGGCAAACACATACTCGCACATACATACATGCACGAACACACACACACGCACACACGCACATACGCACACACACACACACACACACACACACACACACACACACACACACACACACACACACACACACACACACACACACACACACACACACACACACACACACACACACACACACACACACACACACACACACACACATTGCATCCTCACTTCAACTAAGGATGCAGAAAGATCTGCGAAGCGTCTTGATATCTGATTTGCTCTGCTTGTATTTTGTTTTTTGCTCTATTTTTTGTATTAATTTCTTATGTTTTGTTTGCTGTGCGCTTTATTTTTGTGTTTATTATAACTTTTGTGTCTTCTATGATATTTGGAAATTTGATTTACTCCCTCTCCCCCTACCAGATATCTACTTTTCGCAAGTTTGAGAGCTGACGGAAAAATGTAATTAACAATTCTTTTGCTATTGTTTTTTACCGAATATGCCTTAGAGAGAATGCCCATCCTCGCTTCAGCAATATATATATATATATATATATAATATATGAATATATATATATGTATATATGCATATATATATATATATTTATATAGATATATACGTACTTATATATATATATATTCATATACATATATATATATACATATATATATATATATATATATATGTGTGTGTGTGTGTGTGTGTGTGTGTGTGTGTGTGTGTATACATATATATATATATTTATATATATATATAGATAGATAGATAGATATAGATAAAAATATACACATGAATGTATCTATATATATACTGTGTATGAATATGTATATATGATGTATGTGTATGTATGTATGTATGTATGTGAACACATGTATTTATTTGTGTATAAACAATATATGCCTTGCACCTGATATTACTCGGGCCGAGCTGCTTGCTTTCTTTTAGGAATCTAATCTCGTGTAGTCTTCTTTCTCACAACCAACATCTTAGATTTCATTTCATACCTTGGTTGATAAAGACACAGCAGTAATGTTATGCTTGCTGCAGAAGCAGACAAGGGACGAACGCCATAAAAATTTTCAATTTTCGTCAGAACAGCGAAAGAAATAGACTTCACTTGTGAGAAGAAATAGACTGTTAGCTAAACCAAGAACCAATATATTACAGTACAGTCGTTTTGTCAGAGATGAACACAATATCAGATGTGAAGAATAACATAGTACCATATACATTTGCATTGTTTCCATGTAGATGATAGCATACTGAAATACGATTGATCTAAATCAGGAGGAATGTGTCTAATCTAACTGTAGTGTCGTTGCAGAGATCTTAGGTAACTGAGAGTGAGGAAATATGCACACCAATTCTAAGTCAGTCATGGTCGCTCCCGGGTCAGACAGTCTTCGGTATCGTGATAGTTGTTCGTGATAGTGGCATTGGTGTTAGAATGCAGCCAGACACAGGAGCCTCGATATTGTGTACCAACACGTGAAATATAATTAAGCCAAACAAACCCAGCTAGAAGTAGCTGAATTGAGGCAATCGGACGACTGCGGCAAATAGGAAATGTCTATCTTAAAATTGTAAATATGAGTATTACTTCTCCAAAGTTTCATCAAAATGAAAACAAAACCAAATCCACTTACAATAAAAAAAAAGATAATAAAAAAAATAAAATAAAATAAAATAGATAAATATATAAATAAAT
>NC_134786.1:21512368-21514868 GCF_046742065.1 Oratosquilla oratoria | reverse complement strand
TTTTCAGAATGGGCTTCACCCCGCTGAGCTGCATAAGAAGAGCCAGTTCCTATCAAAAACAGAATGCACTAGTAACAAAATAAACTGAGTGAATCACCATGTAGGAGTTTATATATTTCTGGAACAAGGAAATGAGATTCTCACCACGTCCTTCAATATATTCATGTCATCCCTTGTAATCATCGATTGGGAGCATGGGCCATGGGGTGCGTTTTTTCATTCTCACGCGGTCGCCAGTACCCACGGTCTTTCAGTCCACTTCCCATCCCACCTTCTCACTCCAACTTGCCAAAACCATGAGTCCCGTGGGCGTCCACTTCGTCTCCTCCATCGCGGGTTACGTGCTATGGAGACAATAGTCCATTTCCCCCTTATGAGGGGATGGCCGAGTCAAAGCACGCACCCACTTTAAACACATAAAAACCCATTTGTCTCCCCTTGTAATGATGAAAGTTAATAAAATCTGCAGATAACTACATGTGATGCATTGCAATTCCCATCTTAGAATCTATAAATTTTTTAGTAGACAACAGATAAAGTTTGATAGCTTTTACAATATAGATATTGCTGAAGAATGTTGAAAGTTATTTCCTCAGAAATGTACTAGAAACGAAAGCAAATTATATAAGTTACACTAATTTAAATACAGAAGTGAGATCAAACAAAATGATTAAGAAATAAACAAAATACACTGGCTAGATGATGATGTGCATGAGATACTTTAGATAGTTTTAGGTTATATACGTAATACATTTGATAGTACATTGGACTTTGTAACATCGAAAATAGGCTGTCAATGTTTTGAAGTAAGGCGTTTTGAAAGCTGCAGGTATAGAATATTAATGCAATATCCTATATATCATATAACTTTTCCAATTTTATGAGAGAGTAACAGAGTTATATAAGTCAAAACTTATTTCACGCCCCTCCCAGTATCATAGGGACTAGATGATTTAATATGAGAACTGATGATGTCCATAAACAATAGGGAAGATCAGGGCAATTAATTTTTCTCAGTGGGCTATGATAGTTTTATTCTTGTTGTATTAGAGAGGAGAGGTTTACTGAGAAGTTATGAAGAGGGAGCCAGTAGCTGTAGCAACGCGGATAGGGGTAGAAAGGTGGCCCTAAAATGACTCAAGTCACTAGTGCAAAAGTTGTTACGGTAAGGCAAACTTAATATTTTCAGTACCTGCTGTTATGAAGGGTAACACGATATATTAGAATAGTTTTGCAGACCCTTCTCTAGACTTTTTGCTGTTGATTGTGTTGCATGGTAGTAAAGGGTATGGACCGAGACGGTAATGCGTGCGTAACCTTGAGGAAGATAAGAGGTAGATAGAGGTTTCATAATACTTGAACAACGGTGACCATTTACGAACAACGGTGGCTTGGTTTGATTAGATGACTATCGTCAAACGGTTTTGTTCAGCCGAGAGAAACGCTCATCGTTTGAAGGTCTATACTCATTCAGGCATTCCAGGGGCTTTTACATTCATTAACATATTTAGGGCACAAGAGGCATCCTGAATAGTTTTGATTTCATACAGCGTTTCCCCGATTTCATCATCTATTGTAATTCTCATTAGGTTTGTTGGCTGAGTCACTACCTCCTTGGCAGATTCCATGGATTGGTTGTCCTTTCTTCAACTGCAATCTATGCAGAATGTTCTCTTATTTTAGATAATTAGGTCGATAGTTATAACTCTTCATCCATATACTTCCACTGACGTCATGCACTAAACAGAGCACTGATGAATTTAAAGCAGTTGTTCAACATGAGTGCTTTGTGGAACACCATATGTAACGGGTGGAGAAGTTCCCTACATTACTTGTTGGAAGAGTCTGCAAACCAATGTGAACAACAGTGGTGTGATGACGTATATCAACTGCTTTCCAAAAATCAACGCAAACAAGATAACAGAGATCTTGCGTTGCTTTAGGTTAATAGATATGGGAAAGCATTAGAGGAGAATCTTATTTTGCCGAATTGTTGTAGTTTGACGTAATGGTGAATGGACGTGTACGCGCAAATGAACACAAAATCATAACATAGCAGGGTAGAAATGGGCTGTAAAAAAGAAAAGAAAAAAAAGTGGAGACGTTCGAGGAAGAAGAAGAGGAGAAAGAGGAGATTATTTTTTATAACGACGACGACGACGATGACGACGATGACGAAGATGACGATCATGATGGTGATGACGATAATGACGATGACGATGATGATGAAGACGACGATGATAACGATGAAGGTGATGACAACGATGATGACGACGATGACAGAACAAAACAGGTAAACAGAAAGAGTGCAGGCTCTATATAAGTTGCTGCGAAAAAAAACACTTAAAACGTATACAGGAATAAGAAAAAGGATAGAATAAAGAAAATGGAAAAATAATGAGAAAGAGAAACGTAAAAGTGAATAGAACAAAATACAATGTGACTAAGAATCTAAAAATGAATTATCGCAAATGAATAGAAAAATATAAATTTGTATAAC
>NC_134786.1:21497368-21504868 GCF_046742065.1 Oratosquilla oratoria | reverse complement strand
GAGCTTCCAACGGTGGTTACAATGGAGCCAGCAACGGGGGACTCAACGGTGGATTCAATGGCAATGGAAGAAGCAACGGTGGTTACAGTTATGGCCCAAGTGAAGCTGAGCTCGCCCTCCTCGAACTGGGTGAGAACATTCCCGGAGGAGGTGTTGCCGGAGAAGACTACCCCGTTCTTGCAGCAGTTCCTGAGACTGGATTTGCCTGCGAGGAAACTGGTTACCCCTACGGCTACTACGCCGACACCGCCCCCGAGGCCGGCTGCCAGGTCTTCCACATCTGCCAGACGCGTCCCAACGGCTACCAGAAGGACTCGTTCCTGTGTCCCAACGGCACCATCTTCAACCAGCAGTACCTCGTGTGCGACTGGTGGTTCAACTTCGATTGCTCTCAGGCCACCAGCTTTTACTCCGTCAACGAATTCATCGGTCAGGAGCCCAACGGCTACGGCACCAATGGAGCTCCTTCCTCCGCTTACGGTGTTCCTGGAGTCGGAAATGGCAACGGTCGTAATGGCAATGGAAACGGTCGCAACGGAAATGGGTACAATGGCAATGGTGTCAACGGCAATGGCAACGGTAATGGCAGAAACGGTAATGGTTATGGCTCAAATGGCAACGGACGCAACGGAAATGGCCGTAACGGAAACGGTAATGGAAAGGTCAACGGTAACGGGTACAGTGCTTCCAATGGCAACGGAATCTTTACCAATGGAAATGGAATCAAAACAAACGGTAACGGAAACGGCAACGGCTACAAGACCAATGGAAATGGTCTCACAGTAGATGGAAATGGATATGCTGCCAATGGAAATGGAAATGGAAATGGAAACGGACATGCAACCAATGGTAATGGAAATGGCAACGGCAATGGATACGCTTCCAATGGCAACGGAATCAACGGCAATGGACATGCCTCCAATGGCAACGGAATCAACGGCAATGGTTTAACAGTCAATGGCAATGGATACACCACTAACGGCCTCGGAAATGGATCCAACGGCAACGGCAATGGACTCAAGACCAATGGTAACGGAATCAACGGCAACGGCTTGGGAGTCAATGGCAACGGCTACCCTTCCAACGGAAACGGAAATGGCAACGGGCTGAATGGCAATGGAAACGGCCACAATGGGCAGAATGGACTCTCTGAACCAGTAGAGCCTTCCAGCCTCTACGGTGTCCCCGTTTAGAAAGACATTCATATGCGCCAGTACTGATGTCAACGGAGACGCATTCCTCTACCAGAACAACCTCAAGTTTTCAGAAGACAGTTGAATCTATGCTTCATCTCGAAGCATTGGTTGTCAGTAAATTATTTAATTATGAAAATATTCTTATATATATATATGTGTGTGTGTATATACATGATACATAGTCTCTATTTTCGATCCAATGATTTTTTTATCAAATACAAATAATAAAAGGAACAAAGTAGAAAATATTTTTTATCTACCATTATCTTCCATATAGAAATATAAGTTACTTCTCGGATTCATACACACGCAGACACACACACACACACACACACACACACACACACACACACACACACACACACACACACACACACACACACACACACACACACACACACACACACGCACGCACGCACGCACGCACGCACACACACACACGCACACACGCACACACACACACACACACACACACACACACGCACGCACGCACACACACACACACACACACACACGCACACACACACACACACACAGACACACACACACACACACACACACACACACACACACACACACACACACACACACACACACACACACACACACACACACACACACACACACACACACACACACACACACACACACACACACGCACTCACACACATACACACACGCGCATACACATACGCACATATTTACGCACGCACACACAAACAGATACGCTTACGCGAATACTTTTCAATTGTGATGAAGTGTTGCTATTCAAGAATGACTGAGCAGAATTCATGTGAAAATAATTATCAATGTCATCCACCATTTGTTCCTAATTTTTGCAAAGAAATATCACTTTCCGGACTATATGTGCTATTTTGAAGTAGCAAAATATAAGTTTGCTTACTGTGCAACTAAAATAAACGGGAACAAGCTCTACATTACGATAGTTGAAACTAGATACTTGGAGAGTCATTGACACACTCTTAACTTTGTGTGGTATGCTAGCCCTTGGTTGGGGAAAGATCATCCTGTTATCACCTCACATCAAACTGATATTGCTGAAGTACTTGAGCATAAGAAGGCCACATTTTAATACCTACAGATAGCTTTCCAACGTGAATGGCACAAACATAGGGAAAGGATGATTCCCGGGTCCGTAGTTACAGGAAGTCAAGGAAGACAGATATTATGAATTCGTATATGCATACCAAGGGGGCTTTTTTCCCTTCATGATAAAAGAAGGGTGGCTGATTCTAAATTTACGCTCATCTGGCACTCATCCTACACCCACACCTTTGTTAATTTTAGGGACTGTTTGGAGGGATTCCACAGCCGCATATCATTTGTCTACGTTGGAGAAAGAATATATATATCTACTCATAATGGAATGATGAAACACCATTTTTATTGTTGCCATCCTTCCTTTCTGCTACCTCCTTGAACCTACCATTTACTACTTCTAAAGCTTCACCACTTTCTTTCCTGATCCCCCATCCCCCCACTCTATGGTGGAGGAGAAGAAAACCGCCACCGTAGAGACAAAGTGGGACGGATGGAGGGGATTTTTTATGTTTCTCCTACGATGCGATGAGTCAAAGAATTGATTTGGACTCCGTGATGGATGAAATACTAATAGAGCGTGCAATCATACGTGTTTGTCAAGGCTTCTTTGGTAAACAAAAAAGAGAAAACCACATTAAGTTGGTGGGTGGCATTACTCAGTGTTGTCATCATCTTTGTTACATGTCTCGTAGGGTTTACTCCCTGCATTTACATCTGCCGATTTTTCCTGAAGGATGCAGCTTATGTTAGTCATATGCATAGTTGTGGCGCTTTCACTAAACATAACCAAAAAGGAAGTGGATCCCATGTATACTCGATTACTTTTAGATTATTAAATAATACAACAATAGAGGTGCACAGGCGGAAGGTAACACATAAATAATTAATGAGACTGATACATATACCAAAGGCTTCTTTCCCCCTTACAAGAGAGGTAACCAAAAAAAGGAAAAGGCATAGAACCGCTCCCACCCATTCCATCCCCTACATACTCCACTCCCCTCCAACCTCCTCCCTCCCTCTCACCTTGGCATCTCCTGGATGACGGGTCATCCCTGCATCCTGTCCACTGCCTTGGGTCAAAGGCAGTGTCGCAAGACACAGCACATCCACAGCAAGGCCGCTTCATTAATTCGGCGACCCCCCTCCCCGTCCCCTTATGCAGAAAAGGAGAAGACGGGGAGAAATCACTTCGGGCTGCGTCACAGCATCATCCATACACAGCCCTTCTCCATTCACCCCTATCTTCTGTCCTCTCCTGTCCTTCCTCAACAGACAATGCTCTCTTTCGTAATGCCCCTTTTACCCCATCCATCCACCTCATCCTAGGACGCCCTCTCATATTCACTCCTTCCACCTCTGCCTTCCACACCTCTTTTACTAATCTTTCCTCACTTATTCTTTCCATGTATCCAAACCATCCTAATACTCTTTCATCAATGCTATCTCCCAACCCCCTTTCCACCCCTGTTTTCCTCCTCACCTCCTCATTTCTCACTCTATCTAGCCTAGTAACCCCTATCATACTTCTCAGACATTTCGTCTCAAACACATTCAAACTCCTTCTCTCTTCCTCTCTTATGTTCCACGTTTCTGCCCCATACAGTGCTGTCGGTACAATCATTCCTTCATATAACCTCCTCTTAGCAGCCATTCCCAGATGTCTATCTCTCATTACACTTTTTAACCCATCAAGGCATTTACTCGCTTCTCTCAATCTACATTCTACCTCCGCCCCCACTTCTCCCTTTCCTGCCACATTCGAAACCAAGTATCTAAAACTTTCCACTTCCTCCAGTCTCTCTCCTTTAATACTCACTTCTAGTCTACATCTCATCACCTTACTTTTGCCCACATTTATCTTCAACGTCCTTCTTTCACACACCTTCTCACACTCTGTCACTAGCTTCCTCAATCCCTCCTCTGATCCTGCTACAAGCGCAGTGTCGTCACCAAACAAAATCTGGCTTTTTTCCCCATTTTCTCCATTTTCTTTAATCATCTCCAACTTCTGATCCCCTACCCTTGCATTTACCTCTCGCACCGCCCCATCCATATATAGATTGAACAGCCAGGGTGACATAACACATCCCTGACGAAGTCACACCTTTACCTCAAACCATTCACTCTCTCCATTTCTAATCCTAACACAAGCTCTACTACTCTCGTAAAAACTCTTGATTGCTCTTAACAGCTTTCCTCCTATCCCATATATCTGTAGTACCTCCCACAGTGCCTTCCTGTCTACCCTGTCGTAAGCCTTTTCCAAATCCATAAAAGCCCCCCCAAAAAAACATCCTTACCTTTTCCTATAGCTATCTCACATATTTGTCTTACCATAAAGATCTGATCTACACAATCCCTACCTGTCCTAAAACCGCACTGTTCCTCACCAATTACTCTCTTTGTTCCTCTCCTAATTCTTTCTATCAAGACCCTCCCATAAGTCTTCCCAACTACACTCAACAAGCAGATCCCTCTGAAAATACTATATTCACACTTGTCCCCCTTTCCCATGTAAAGTGTAACTATACAGGCACTCCTCCAGTCTTCCGGCACTCTAACCTCTCTTAACCTCACCAGCCAGTCCACCATAGCTGTACCTCCTTTTTTCAAACATTCTGCATGGTATCCATCCAACTCATGTGCTTTACCTGCTCTCATCATAACAGCTGCTTTCACTTTATCTTTCCCTATTTCACCTCGATTTTTCTCACTCTTCACACTCATTTTCTTAGCGCTTCCCACTGCGACTATCTTTCCCTCCCTATCCTCCTTCACATTTAGCAACTCCCTAGAATACTCTGCTCACCTTCCTCTCACTGTTTTTTCTTCCGTTATCATCTCTCCATCTGTACCTTTAACATTTTCTTCTCTACTTAATTCATCTCCTCCTCCTATTTAAATTTTATTCCAAAATATATTTTTATTACTTTCAAAATTTTCTGTCATACTCTTACCCCATTTCACATCCACTCTTCTCTTTGCTTCCTTTATCTTATACTTAACTTCCCTTCTCTTTACTTGTACCTCTCATGCAATTCCCTTGTCCTAATTTGTAGCCAATCTATGAAAGCCTGCTTCTTCTCTTCTACACCCTTCTTTGCTTCCTCATCCCACCACTCACTACCCTTCCTTCTATTTCCTCCCGTCCTCCTTGTTCCACACACCATCTTTGCACACCTCATAACTCCCTTCTTGAACCATCCCCATTCCTCCTCCACTCCTAGTTCTACTCTTTCCTTCACTCCTACTCCTCCCTCAGCTTCTTCTTATACTCCTCCTTTTTTTCTCATTTAAACAGCTCACTCTAAGTACCTCCCTGCCTACTGTCGTTTTCCTCTTTCTCCATCTATCCTCCACTCTCATTTTACCTTCCACCAGAAAATGAACTGATACTCCTCCACTCTCTCCTCTTAGAACATGTACATCCTTAACTCTTCCTGTTATACTCCTGGTCATCACTATATAGTCCATTAACGTTCTATCTGCCAGACTTCCATCTACCACCCTCTCCCATGTGTACTTATGCTTGACTTTCTTCCTAAATACTGTATTTGCTATTATCAACTCTTTTTCGAGACGCAACTCCACCATCAATTCTCCACTACAATTTTTACCTGGAACTCCATACTTCCCAATCACTCCGTGTATTGTTTTTTCCTACTCTAGCATTAAGGTTTCCCAGTACAGCTACATTGACATTTTTCCCTAATCCATCTATGCACTCATCTAAATCTACCCAAAAAGCCTCCCTTTCCTCTACGCTCTTCTCACTACCAGGCCCATACGCACTTACAAAAACCCACATCTCCCTTCCCAACTTCACCTTCATCCACATCAACCTTGAAGAAACCTCCTTCCACTCCACTACATGCTTACCTATCTTTTCACTTACTAGTATAGCCAACCCTTCTCTCCTTCGTCCCCTCTTCACTCCTGAGAACCTCCCAACTACACTCTCAAACTCCCACTCCCACCTCCCTTTCAATTTAGTTTCACTCAAAGCCAATACATCCATCCTTCTTCTCACAAACATACTGCCTATCTCTTCTCTTTTACTCTCATCTGTACCACATCCACGCACATTAAAAAACCCAGACCTTAGGGGACTGTTTTTTTTTTTTTTTTTTTTTTTTTTTTTTTTTTTTTTTTTAGGAAAATTCCCTGTGGGGCTACAGGTAGCAGGATTCCTAGTCCTCGCCCCGTCCCGTTTTTTTTTTGTTTTTTTTTTGTCGCCTTTTACGACTCAAGTGGGAAGACTTGGTGGCAGCATTCTTTTACCCCACCACAGAGTAGGATATAAAAGGAAATTAATACTCAGAGAAATCGTACAGGACAGTAACAAGGGGTTGGGGGACAGCATAATGGAGGGACAGTCGTAGTATAATAAAAGTCTCATCATTTCTCTATAAACATAGTCTTCCTCTATCACTCATACTAGAACTTATTGTCCTAGTGGCTAAAGGTGCTCGGATGATCTGAACAAGTATGTTTAGAGTGTATGAGCTTAAGGTTCTTAAGCATCGGCCACAGGCTACAGATGTCATACGAATTATTCACAGAAAACAGTATTGATACGTTGGCTGAAGCAAAGAACCAAGTCCAGTTGAAGGAAACCGCGACTCATTACTTGTAACACACATTTTATACACCATTCTATTATATAATGGAAATAATAAAAAAGAAAACTGTGATGAAAGAGTAACGAAATGTCGAACAAATCTAATGAAATCTCTAAAAGCTTGATAAAAAAGTTATTGTTCTCATACAAAAATTTTATCTTGATATTAATCAGCTGTGCTCATTGATTTATGATCGTGTGATTCAAAAAAGAAAGTCACAGCATGGATTTGATATTATAAGTAATGTATTACACTTGTACTATTAAAACATTTCATTGAAATTCATGTTCAGGAATATTTTAAGAGTAAATTCTTTTCGTCGTGGTTAATGTAAATTTTCTACTCCCAGCAATAACCAAACTCACACGTAGTGTTCATCCTTCCTACTACATACACAACGCTCGCATTTCATTGAAATCTATTGAACCAAAAATATATTGGGTAGACGTAGAGGTATTTGAAAGCTCTATCTTGCGACCTATTATGGAGTCTAGTGTCATATGACCTTGTATGTTCACGATTAACTTTCAGATATCACTGGGCAGTCGCAAATAATAAGATTTTTTTTTTTGTTTTTTTTTGGTAATACAGGTGTCTATAATTGGCAACACTATTCT
>NC_134786.1:21492368-21494868 GCF_046742065.1 Oratosquilla oratoria | reverse complement strand
TTATTACTTATTGGAAAAAAATAATTAAAAAATATAAAAACGGTGTTTTGAACGGAAATTTAACACCAGCATAAATCGCCTATATAGATGACTTGCGAGAACAGCTAGATGTTGACAAGAAATAAAAAGCAATATGATTTTGATATTTTACTTTCCTAAAAAGGGGCGTAGCCCAGGGCGCGCAGCGCCCGCGCCGCAGGCCAAGCCCCCCGGCGTAGCCGGTGGGCTTGTATGTCAATAAAATAATTCCAACAGTCGCCCTGAACGAAAGTTCATCAAGAATTCGTACCAGCTTGACCAATAGCTAAGAGTTTGGCTTAATTTTCCGTAAAATTAAGTTAGAACGGCAGTTAGTAGTCGACTTAGCTCTTCGGGAGTTAGATCAATTCCCAAGGTGGATAATTTTAGAGCTTCTTTAGCTCAATTTGTAGAGCTTTGGCATAGCGTCACGCAAGGCCTCGGTTTGAGTCTAGGGGCTACTGTCAGAGTTATTTGATTGACATACGGTGTCAATGACGATTCTATTCAGGTATTATAACAACGAAAGCCCATCAAGGATTAGTACCAGCTTCACCACTAGCTAAGAGTTGGGCTTAGTTCTCCGTAAAATTAAGTTAGGACGGCAGTTAGCAGTCGACTTAGTTCTTTGGGAGTTAGATCAACTCCCAAATTGGAGGGTTTTATAGCTTCTTTAGCTCAGTCGGTAGAGCTTTGGCCTAGCGTCACGCAAGGTCCTGGTTCGAGTCTCGGGGCAACTATTGGATGTATTTGATTGACATATGCACTTTAATTCTAAGCCATCAATGGACAGCATGCTTGAAATTGAAATTTGGTACTACCCAGGACTCGAACCGGGTATCTTCATGACAAGTGCGACAGTGACTTTCCAACTAGGCCATCAATTTCAAGCATGCTGGCCTTCGATGGCTTGGAATTAAAGTGCATAGTGGTTGTTAAAATGTATCTTTGATCACTGGGACCCATTCAGTGTTGTACACACACACACACACACACACACACACACACACACACACACACACACACACACACACACACACACACACACACACACACACACACACACACACACACACACACACACACACACACACACACACACACACACACACACACACACACACACACACACACACACACACACACACACACACACACACATATATATATATATATATATGTATATATATATATATATGTATATATATATATATATATATATATATATATATATATATATATATATATATATATATATAAACTCTTCACCCATATAACGAAAAACCAATTTAATGATTTGCAACAATTCCTATCTCTTCCACAATTTTACTTATGTCTCTTATGTGAGACATTGTCTTTTATCAACACTCTTCTTTTGTTTTGTAATTAATTTTCTTCCTAGGTAGTAGTTCAAAGACAGTTATTTTTAATCTTTGCCCATTTTTAATAATTTCCTCACTTTGGTACTGAATTTCATTTTCCATTCTTGGCTCCAGGGGAATAGTGTCTACAGCTTTTTGCAACAGCTGACAGTCCTCCTCTTTCTTCACTTCATGATCTTTGCATCACCTGCAAACATGTTAGCGCGGATTATTGTGGGAGTCCACTGGTCACTGCTCTCAATCCAAACATATTTTATTTTGGTACTCTCATGTACTATCCTTTTAGAAAACATTGCATGCATTTGATTAGTTTATCTCTTAGTCCCCCAACATGCTTTATTTTTTACAAAAGGTGACTGTGAGGTATTTTTTCAAAGCAGAAAATTGAATCAAATTAAATTAAAAAGGGTACTTTAATTTTAGTCAACGGTAGTACTGTTATCGATGAATCTGAAAAGAAGTTTTCTTATACAATAAGTTCTAATAGAAGGAAAATAAAAATGAAGCTTTTGATTTTATCAGTTTTAATTGATAAAATGAATCATTGGGTTAAAAAAAATAGAGGTTATTTGAAACATGTGTACAAGGAATAAGGTTTGTGATTAAATAATATAGTGATCTCCAATGCTTAGAGAGAAAGCATGGATTCGACTGTCTCCTGAAAATTTAAAGTCTTTCTGGTAGAGGAATACGTCGATGAATGGCTTTCTAAACGGGGACACCGTAGAGGCTGGAAGGCTCTACTGGTTCAGAGAGTCCATTCTGCCCATTGTAGCCGTTTCCATTGCCATTCAGCCCGTTGCCATTTCCGTTTCCGTTGGAAGGGTAGCCGTTGCCATTGACTCCCAAGCCATTGCCGTTGATTCCGTTACCATTGGTCTTGAGTCCATTGCCGTTGCCGTTGGATCCATTTCCGAGGCCGTTAGTGGTGTATCCATTGCCATTGACTGTTAAACCATTGCCGTTGATTCCGTTGCCATTGGAGGCATGTCCATTGCCGTTGATTCCATTGCCATTGGAGGCATGTCCATTGCCGTTGATTCCGTTGCCATTGGAAGCGTATCCATTGCCGTTGCCATTTCCATTAGCGTCATTTCCAT
>NC_134786.1:21479868-21487368 GCF_046742065.1 Oratosquilla oratoria | reverse complement strand
CCAGGCTCTCCAAACCTCTTAATAATTTCAGGCTTTTTTGTCGTAGCACCATCTACACTCTACTCTGTCAGAGTTTTCTATTTAGCTGAAACGTACACATTTATTCAGCATTACATCAAACCACAACAGTTGGACAACACAAAATTATTCTCTATTTCTATCTCAAGTATGTCGTTAATTTAAATCTAAAACAACGCAAGATCTCTGTTACCTTTGTTTTCATTGAAATTTGGAAAGCTGTTGATCTAACTGACTACACCACTGTTATTCACGCTTCCATCAAAATCGGACTCTTTCCCTACTTGGTGACCCGATTTGCAGACTCCTTGGGGAATATTTTATTTTAACAAGACACGTGTGTGGCGTAAGGTACTCTACGCCCCTTACACGTGCTATTCCGTAATGACATATCACATCAGTGGAAATATGTGGATGAAGATACTTATCACTATAGATCTAATTAGGCTCAGTAGCAGAACATGCTACAGAGACTACAACTAAAACAAAAACAATCAATCCATAAATTCTGCCAGAGGTAATGACTTAGTAGACTCTTACAATTAATAAAAACAATTGATGATGATCTTGGAAAAGAAAATACATATGGTCAAAACTATTCAGGCAGCCTCGTACAGCCCACATATACTAATGTACATGAAGGCCCTTGGAGAATCTGAATAGTCATGGACCTTCAAACGACGGTTGTTTATCTCGACCGAACAACACATGGACAACACGAGATTCTCTTCTAGTATTACCCAAAATATCTCGTCCCGGTCTTTATTCTTTACTACCATGTAACACAATCAACAGCAAGGAGTCCACAAAATAACCTACAGAGTCGTTCTAGCAAAACTTGTTACCTTTCATACCAGCAAACACTGAAAGTGTTAAACCCTCCACGCTACTTCCCAATAAAATATACTCTTCCATAGTTATAACTGAGGCTATCATCAATACTCACGTGAATTCATCCAGCCTCTAAAATACTATGGTTGCACTGTGATTTATACATTAGTGTTTCTATCTGTAAGCCGAAAATCTATTTTTCATTACACAAAGTGAATTATAGTACTAAATGTAGAAGATATTTTATAAGTCCAAAACGGTATAAAAGGTTTTATAGTTTCTTCCAATGACAGGGCATTTTGTCGTACTTATAAGAAATATAAGAGCTCAGGTGCATCTAATGAGTATGAAAGTTATGTATCAATACAGAGAGATTTAAAAAAGACAATAAGAAAAAGAAAACGACAATACGAAATGAACATCGCTGATAAATCCAAAGAGAATCCCAAAGAATTCTATAGTTACATTAGAGATAAAAAGGTTGTTAGGAATCACATTGGTCCACTATTATCTGCTGACGGTCAACTTGAATATTCAAATGAAGGAATGTGTAATATCTTAAACAATTATTTTAGCTCGGTATTCGTAAACGAAACACCTCAAGGTGAATTCCAAACTGAAACCTGTGAAAAGTCTTTGGTAAACTTACTCACTACGGTAAATATAACAAAAGAACAAATTAAAAGGTGTATAGACATACTCAAATTTAATAAAACACCAGGGCCTGACGATTGGCATCCAAGAATCTTAAAGGAAATGAAAAATGAGATTGTTGTTCCATTAGAAATTATTTTCAAGAAATCCATCATATCCGGAGATGTCCCAAGAGAATGGAAGCTAGCTAACATTACTCCCATATTAAAAAAAGGTGACAAAAAGAAACCAAATAACTATAGGCCTATAAGTTTGACTTCAATCGTAGGAAAAATAATGGAAACTATCATCAGAGATGCTATCGAACATATTTTAGAAAGTGACCGTTTGATAAATGATAGCCAGCATGGTTTCAGACCGAAACGTTCTTGCGTGACTAACTTACTCGAATTTTACAAGACAGTCATCTCGAATTATGATAAAAGAAAAAATATAGATTTAATATATCTAGACTTTGCAGAAGCTTTTGATACCGTCCCCTACGAAAGACTTCTTACTAAATTAGCTTTACATGGAATAAGTGATAGCCTATTAAGTTGGACTAGTAATTGTTTAAATGATTGAAAACAGAGTCGTTCTAAATGGCAAAACTTCTAAATGGAAAAATGTTACGAGTGGTGTTCCTCAGGGTTCCGTTCTTGGGCCACTTCTATTCATAGTACAGTATATATAAATGATATAGGCCATGGACTAAAATCTACTCTTTCCAAATTTGCTGATGATACAAAACTGTGCGGAGTGGCAAATGGTCACTCAAACCAATTAGATATTCAAGAAGATTATAAATTACAGCAATGGTCTGAAAAGTGGCTAATAAAATTTAACACAAGTAAATGCAAGGTAATTCACATATGTAAAAATAACCTTAATTTCGTTTACTAGTTATTTGGAAATTCGTTAACAAAAGTGAATAGTGAAAAGGGTCAAGGCGTAATTATCAGTAACGACCTTAGATTATCCAAGCAGTGTATTTCCGCCTCAAAGAAAGCAAATAAGATTCTAGGACTGATTGCGCGATATTTTGATTTCAAAAGTCCATCTGTCATTAACAAGCATTATAAATCGTTAGTTTGTCCACATTTGGAATATGTTGTTTCCGTATGGTTATCGAATTTCATTAAAGACATTGACAGAGTGGAAAAAGTACAACAGCGAGCCACTAAACTGATTCAAAATATAAAGAATAAATCATACTTAAGTCGACTAAAAAACATGAATTCTTTTTTCTTTAAAAAGCGTAGACTCAAAAGTGACTTGATACAGGTCTTTATGATTTTAAAGTGAATTGACAACATCAACAGTGACAAGATTTTCTCACTGAATGAGAATCAGACAAGGAACAATGGTCTCAAACTGTCCGGAAATAGATTTAATTTGGAAGTGGGTAGAAACAATTTTGCCAACCGTGTAGTTAATGAATGAAATAAACTTCCTGCAGAGGTAGTGCAATGTAGTTCAGTTCGAAGCTTCAAAAATCATTTAGATAAACACCTAAGCAAGATGCTGTAATGATTATAATTTATATTATTTGTTTTTGTTTTGTTATCATTTGTCTGTCTGATTTTCATTTATTATTAGTTATATGTCAATTTATTATTATTAGTTATATGTCAATTTATTATTATTTACTATTTACCTGTTTGTTTATTATTTATCTATGTATTTTATTTGTTATTTACATTATTATAGTTTTTATTTATTGTTTCATTATTAATATGATTTTTTTTCGCATCCGACCTAGATATAGATCAAAAGGTCTCCTGTCGGCATGCTCCGCCTTTGTATTCCTTTGTAATCCTTTGTAATCTAATATTTCTTTAAGCTCCCAAAGAAAAACCTTGTAATATCAAATGCCTCTGACCTCACCTTGCACAAATCGCCAAAGGAAATAGTGAAATATCAATTATTCAGAATTAAGATATGAGATATTGGGATTTTTTACATCCTGGCACGTGTCAGGGAAGTCCCAGGTTAGTGAAATGTAAGTTCATACACCACTGAGATCTAGAGCGCTTTCCGGCAATCCTAGGCATTCTAGAAGGGCTAATAATACGAGGTCCAATGGATCTTTTGAGGATTGGTGGATATGTTATAAGTATTAACCATGTAACCACTGTGTCAGTCTCGTGCTACAATATCCACATTTTAAGGTTAGTAATATTTGTTTACAACCAAAGAACGCTTATGCATAAAATTACCGTTAAATTAGGATAATTAAAAAGCAAATAAAGACAACTAAAAGTAAACAACTACGATAAAGTGTTTTCTAGACACCATTTTTTCATGCTTCTTCTCTAGAAGGTCTACAATATAGTCATTTCTCTCAATCCCGACATTAAAGTTCCCCAAATACCACAGTAATCTACTCGTTTAACATCTTGTCCATTTGAATATATTATTTTCTTTGAATTTAGCAGTCTCTGTGTGTAACCCGTGAAAAATATATCAACGTCCTGGACCAGCTAAGGCAGAATAGCTACGTGGAGCTCCGTACAAATATCAGAAGCTGAAACTAAATCTTTCAAGTGACAACGTTAGACATTTGATACAACTAACCAATTAAACGATTAATCAGTTTGTTATGGATGTGACGCCAGGCTATTACTGAGTTGATCAGTTATTCAACTCATTTCCTTCATCACAATAATGTGAATTGATAAATAGCTTTTTGACACACAAATAAAATCTTCCTACATGCAATAGAAGGAATACCAAACAATAGTGTGGCCAACGATGTTTAACACGCACGACAGGCAAAATAGTCTTTAAGATGAGCATCTCAAGATAAGATTCGGGCCCTTCTAACAACCTTGATAACTGTGCTCTTAAGAGCAATAGGATCCCAAATCTACTAGGATATGAGATATTCATGTGATCTAAAGTAATTTCCGAACTTGTGGTATCCCAATACAAATTTTCTTTATTTTTTTCTCTGTGCACCTATGTACTCTCGGGGGCTTGAATGTGTCCTTTTGAAGTTCGTTTTAACTAGAAAGTGGCATCTCTGTATACCGTCGTCTTAATGTAGTCTGGAAGAACCCTAAGTGAGGTTCGCTTTAAAGTATAATTTTTTTTTTCAAGGGTGGTTTTAGGTCATTCTGCATCTAGATAAAACACTTCCACCTGGTGACCCTTCCTCTGCTTTGAGCATTTTTTTTTTAATTGGATTTTTGTAAAGAAAAATTGCTGCATTATCTTTGAAAGCCAGTATTGCTTTTTTCCAGGGGAAGTGAATATAATCAAAGTCTCCTCCAAAGTAATCTATCAACTTTTCTACTAACTGTCTGCGGGAAAGACTGATTCCACCTGCTTCTTGGTATTCCTGGAATATGGCCATTGAAATCCATATGTTTGATCTGTTTCAGTCAAGGAATCTGACAACAGAATGAAATGCTGTGTCCAATGTTTCTATGTTGGTAGGATCAAATGCTTCTCGAAGTGCAGCTCGTAGGTTTCTTGAATTCAAGAATTTTCATCTGCAATCAACACGATACCTGAAGTCTGCTGCATGCAAATCATTAAGAACTCCTGGAAATCTGACTTGAATATGCTCTGTTTGTTTATTTTTCAGTGTGTTGCACAATTCTAAAATAGATTCCTTTAAATCTTTGTTTCCATGTGTGTCTCATTGTCACATTTCCCCCCACAAAAAAGGCAGTGTTGCAAAGCAATGAATGTTGAATGGTCTGATCGCCTTGCTATTTTAGGCTTACTTCTAGAACATCACTGAAGTTCTTGGCCTTTGTCCCTCAAAGCCATTCAGTCTGGATGACAATACTTATCCATCCACTTACGGTGAAAATGGACTGATAAATTCTTGTTGGATTGTTCTTGATCTTCCAATTCATCGTGCAAACCATCGTCATACTGTTTGCTGGCTATGATTATTCTTTTAACAGGGAGGGTAGAGGGGAGTGGAGTATGTAGGAGATGGAATGGGTTGGGGTGGTTTCTATGCCTTTGTATTTTGGCTACTTCCCGTGTAAGGGGGAAAAATTCTTTGGTATATCTATGTATGTAGTTTTGAAGTTGCACTTTCAAAATACATCATTTCCCATTCTTGGTCAGCAACATAAGCAACAAAATCAGTCCCAAACAAAAGAACTTCAGTTTTCTTGTTTGAGATACAGTCACTTATGGTGAGACCCATACTGAAAATTACTCAAGACTGACAGATGTCCAGCAGGTGGATAGTTGAAGGCGGGTATATAGACAACATTTTATGCCAATAAGAAAAACTTTATACCCAAATGCAAGGATAAGTAGAAAAAGGCCCATCGGCTGTCGGACTATTATTAAACCCATTTAAGCACAACTGATGTACACCAAGATTGACATGTAACATTTAACAATTCTAAAGGGAAAAACAATAAAAAACAATTAATCTTAAAAAGTCAAGCTTACTAATAACAGAGTTGCACTAAGATAAAAATATAATATTAGTAAAAAAAATCCATTCGTAGCTTTCTGTCTGATCTCTATAGTACCATTCTTAACCTGGTTACGACGTCCGAGTTACTCAACATCTTCAAGTTAAAACAAAAATGTGTGGACTCACGATAATAAACCATCTCGCCTTTCTTCTCCCCATCACCTGCTGCATACCCGAGGCCAGGCACCGTCCCTCGTGGGTAGGAGGGGTACTGTGGGAGGTGAAGGGACTATGAAATTTATGCAAGTACTTGTGATTGCACATCCTCACGGGTTCTTTGCTTATTTCATTCTAATAGAAAAACATCAGCGCTTTTTATGATGAAATCGATGATCATTATAGGTTAGTGCATATTTTGAAACCAATTATATTTGAAGCCATTTTGAATACAGGTTCTGTTGAAATCTAAAGCGGTGACTGCTTTGTTTATTTTCGAATTTATTCTTTCCACTTTTCTGACAAGAAATTTACTTTTCGTTTAGATATTGAAGAAGACTTTCAGACAACTCAAACTATCCCATAAGGGTACAATGCAAACTATTGAGTTTCATTTCAAAGGCTTATTCCGACTTAGTGAAAATGTATAGATAGTGCAAATGGCATATGAATCGTAAGGCGTATTGGATTGGCTACAGTTATGAATAGTGTGAAACCAATGTGATCGGCTTGATCATACTAATTAGATGCTAGTTGTGAAATACGACGTTGGTATTCAACACTTTTCATGTCTGACGTTGCGAAAAGCGGTTGGGAGCCCATGAAAATTTGACTTGAATCACTGATTAGCACTTTCCAGGTATCGAATCCGGGCCTCCAGCGTTCGAGAATCAGGATTAATGCCCAGTCCTTGTCCAAACTAGTCTGAAAAAATTCTTTGAACATGAGTCATATCTTACTTCATCGAACTCTACATACCACAATGTATTAATCTATAAATAGATAACTAATGTATATATATATATATATATATATGTATATACTTATATATATATACTTATATATATATATATATACATATATATATATATATATATATATATATAGATATATATATATATCAGGAGTTTATTCCTTGACTAGTTTCGCACAGTGATGCTTCTTCAGAAAGAAGAAGCATCACTGTGCGAAACTAGTCAAGGAATAAACTCCTGTTCTACTTGTGTGTTTCCCTCTACTCCTCTTACAACCTGTCAGGATGACTTCATATATATATATATATATATATATATATATATATATATATATATATATATATATATATATATATATATTAAAATATGTGTATAGACTTTATATATATATATATATATATATATATATATATATATATATATATATATATATATGGTGGTACATTGTGACAAGTTGATGAAGGTGGTAAAAGAAGTCACGGGTCTAGTTCCGAGTTTCTGAGTTTATTCCTGACCGGAAATGGTCGTCAGGGAAATAGCAATAGAAAGGGCGATGGTAACGAATACAGTGCTGCAAATGGCAACGGAATCTTCGGCAACGAAAATGGAGCCAATAGAAATGGAATAGAAACAAACGGTGACGGCAACAGCAAC
>NC_134786.1:21467368-21469868 GCF_046742065.1 Oratosquilla oratoria | reverse complement strand
TATGTATGTATATGTATATATATATATACATATGTATGTATATATATATATATATATATATATATATATATATATATATATATATATAAAGAAAAAACGGTGAACATGGTATATTGAAAAAGCTGTCAGACGTTGGAACACAAGTTTGTCGTAGATTAGCTAAACTCAATTTATGTGTAGAAACTTTTTCCTCAACCATTGTGCAATGTTATGGGGATTTTGCTTGAAATGAAAGGAGACTCACGAATTCGTAGTAACCGTCGTCCACTTAACTTCTTTTCATACGTACACAAAATGTTTTCCAAAATTCTTACAAGTAGAATATACACTATTTTTGAAAATAAAAACCAGTCAAGAAAACAAATAGGAGTGTGAGGCGAATACTCCACTACTATTTGTGGGGTTGTTTAATGTGTCCCTAAGGGAGGGTAGAGTGCCGGAGGTCCGAAGATGTGCCTGTATAGTTTCGCTTTATGAGAGGAAAGGGGACAAATATGAATGTAGTAGTTTCAGAGGAATCAGTTTGTTGAGTGTAGTTGGAAAGGTTTATGGGAGGGTTTTAATTGAGAGGATTAGGAAAGGAAAAGAGTAATCGGTGAGGGTTTAGGAAAAGTAGAGGGTACGTGGATCATATTTTTGTGATAAGGTAGATATATGAGAAAGCTTTAGCAAAGATAAGGGCGTTTTTTGAGTCTTTATTGGATTTGGAAAAGCCTTATGACAGGGTAGACAGGAAGGCACTGCGGGAAGTTTTGCAGATATATGGGATTAGTGAAAAGCTGTTAAGGACAGTCTAGAGTTTTTATGAGACTAATAAATCCTGTGTTAGAATTCGAAATAGAGAGAGCGAATAGTTTGAGGTGGGAGTGGGACTTCGTCAAGGATGTGTTATGTCGCCATGGGTGTTCAATGGATGGGGTGGTGCGGGAGGTAAAGGCAAGGGTAATGAGCAAGGGACTGGAGATTGTTAAAGAAAATGGAATAAAGTGAGAAGTGATCCAGTTGTTGTTTGCTGACGATATTGCACTTGTATCAAGGTCAGGGGGGATTAAGGGAGTTAGTGACGGAGTTTGGAAAGGTATGGAATAGGAGGACTTTGAAGGTGAGTATGGGTAAAAGCATGGTGATGAGATGTACAATGCGACAGGCTGGCAATGAGTTAAACACAATCCTTAAAAGAGAAAGGTTGGAGGAGGTGGATAGCTTAAGGTATTTGGGGTCGCATGTGGCAGGAAGGGGAGGAGTAGAGGTAGAGGTAAATTATAGACTGAGAGGAAAAAGAGAAGAAGAGAAGTAGGGCTTGGGGGATTAAAAAGTGTCATGAGAAATAGGCATCTGGGAATGAATGCAAAGAGGAGACTACATAAAGGGCTGATTGTGCCGACGGCATTGTATGGGGCAGAGTGAGAGATGAGGAGGTGAAGAGGAGAGCGGGGATGGAATAAGAGATGGCAGATAGGCCTGATGAAAGAGTATTGGGATAGTTTGGACACGTGGAAAGAATGAATGAAGAAAGATCAGTAAAAAATTAATGAAAGGCAGAGGTGGAGGGAGTGAATTTGAGAGGACGACCAAGGATAAGATGAATAGATGGGATGAAAGGAGCGCTGAGCAAGAGGGGAATGTCTGTTATGCAAGAAAAGGAGAAGGCAGGAGATAGGGGTGAGTGGAGAGTGGCTATGTATAGATGATTCTGTGATGCAAGGAAAGGAGGTTGCGGGGGATGGGGAGTTGAGGTGCTTATGTGTGAATGATATTTTGACGAAACCCGAAGTGATTTCTCACCGTCTTCTCTTTATCTGCATGAGGGGACGGAGATGGGGGGATCGCCGATTAAGTGAAGCGGCCTTGCTGTGGATGTACTCTATCTTGCTACATTGCTTCTGACCTTGGGCAGTAGGTGGGACACAGGGATTACCCGTCATCTATGAGGACCGAAGATGAGAGGGAGGAAAGGATGGTGGAACGAGATGGAATGGCTACCTCCCTTATAAGGGGGAAGAAACACTTTGTATATAGATAGAATTGAGGAAAAATACACAATTAACCTTTCTGTTTAGCTTTAATGGATTACAAAAAAAGGCTTCCGGTTCAATGGAAGAACAAGATGGAATGACTACCTCACCTTATAAGGGAGAAGAAACACTTTGTATATAGACAGAATCGAGGGAAAATACACAATTAACCTTTCTGTTTAGCTTTAATGGATTACAAAAAAAGGCTTCTGGTTCAATGGAAGAAACAGCATTACTAAACTCTTAATGGAAACGGGGTGCAAGTGAACATATTGTGAGGCTTCTGCATAATATTTTTGCGTTAAGCTGATCATTTTATTTGACAACAACAAAAAATCAAGAACTAGAAATAAGTACAGCGGTGGAACAGTTTTCCATATCGAGGGAATATTCAGAAAGCTCATCTAAGAACGAAAAAAAACTTTAACATTAATGAGGATTCTACTGACAAGCATAGAAACTGAATAGTTGACAAAAAGGAGGAA
>NC_134786.1:21447368-21457368 GCF_046742065.1 Oratosquilla oratoria | reverse complement strand
CAACACTATTCCCGTTCTTGTCGTTTTCACTAGGTGTACGAGCTCCGTAAACAGAAGATAGGGCAGACTCTACACCACTGGGATATCGGCCAATAAATTCGTTGACGGAGTAGAAGTTGGTGGCCTCTGAGCAGTCGGCGTTGAACCACCAGTCGCACACGAGGTACTGCTGGTTGAAGATGGTGCCGTTGGGACACAGGAACGAGTCGAGCTGGTAGCCGTTGGGACGCTTCTGGCAGATGTGGAAGATTTGGCAGGCGGCCTTTGGGTTAGTGTCGGCGAAGTAGCCATAGGAATAACCGGTGCCTTCGCAAGCAAATTCTGTCTCAGGAATCTCGGAGAGGACGGGGTAGTCTACACCGGGAACACCTCCCCCAGGAATGATATCACCTTCAAGAAGGGTCAATTCTACCCCTTTAGACCCATAACCATCACCTTTGTTTCTGCCCTTGTTGTTGATTTGAACTTCATTATTGATTTTGTTATCAGTGGAGATTTCGCTGAAATCTTCACTAGCAAGTCCCCGAAGTCCTGCCTTTAAAGCTCCATTTGCAGGGATGGATTTCGAACCTTCGTTGACACTGTTGGCTGCAACCCCATGCAGAATGACATCCGTTTCACTTACATCAGATTCAGGGGTTGTACCAATACTCGAGATTATCTCGTCGGCTGCTGTCAGCACAAATAATATTCCTGTAGGACAATGAAATTTATCATTACATATTTTACTTGAAAATACCCTTGCACACGTTTACGAAGAATTAATATACGAATACGTAATTCACTGAACCTGTGGGTGCAATAACGTGTGCGTGTGTCCACATCTGTGTATATAATAAATACTATATTCATAAACTTCTATTGATATCTAATTCCATATATCCATATCTATATCTGTATCTATATCTATATCTATATCTATATATTCTTGTACACCTATATATATTTCTATATATCTTCATGTCTATATATCTACATAAATCTGCATCTGCATCTGCATCTACATCTACATTTATATCTATGCAACTATATAGTTCATCTACATACCTGTATACCTATATATTTTTTATCGACAGTACATATCTAGCGATATATAGATATATCGATGTATTTCTACATCTCTACATCTATATCTATAACTATATGTACATACATATATACATTCATTCATACATACATATATTGATATATACATTCATACATATACAAATATACATACATACATACATACATACATTTACACACACACACACACACACACACACACACACACAAACACACACACACACACACACACACACACACACACACACACACACACACACACACACACACATACATATGTATACACACACACACATATACATATATATATATATATATATATATATATATATATATATATATATTAATATATAAATATATACTATATATCATATATATGAGAGTAACGTGATGTGTGTGTGTGTGTGTGTGTGTGTGTGTGTGTGTGTGTGTGTGTGTGTGTGTGTGTGTGTGTGTGTGTGTGTGTGTGTGTGTGTGTTTGTGTGTGTGTGTGTATGTGTGTGTGCGTGTGTGTGTGTGTGTGTGTGTGTGTGTGTGTGTGTGTGTGTGTGTGTGTGTGTGTGTGTGTGTGTGTGTGTGTGTGTGTGTGTGTGTGTGTGTGTGTGTGTGTGTGTGTGTGTGTGTGTGTGTGTGTGTGTGTGTGTGTGTGTGTGTGTGTGTGTGTGTGTGTGTGTGTGTACGCTTTCGTGTGTTTGGGCGTGTGTGTACACGAGTCATTGAATATTGTGTTCGTATATGTGAATGGAGAAGTGAAATAGAATGGTGTTGGTGTATCCATACTTTATATTTTCCTCTTTAGTTACTTGTGTACCAACCCAATAGAAAGACGTTCCTCATGGTGGCTGTTCTCAGCGCAGATTAACAAGTGAGGAGCAACAGGTTCTCTGTGAGCTGGATACGCACAGCAAGAGGTTATATACCCCTTCTCTTCCTTTGGGAGTCCTTCTTAAAGGGTAAGTCAGGGTTTTCAAGGGTAAGAAACAAGAATGGAGGTAAGGAAGGAGGTAGAGCGAAGAGGGCAAAAAGAAGGTGAAGGAGAGTGACGAGAGGTAAGCGGGGATGACGGAGTAGAGGAAGAATTGAGAGGAGGAAGAGGGGGAGAAGATGAAGGAGAATGAGGAAAGGGAAATGCAGGAAGAAGGAAAATTGAAAAAGTAGTGCAATACACTGATCTTGAAAAACAGTTCCATTTGTAAAGCCAACCTGTGATTTTTGGGGGAAAGTTAAATTGTCATGTACTTCTAATATCGATATATTTTTTCATGCTTCTTAAGTCTGCTTTGTCCAACAGGATAACGAATATACTCTCTAATTACAATTTCTATTCGGACAAAATTTTTACAGGAATCCATCCTATCTCTTGTTATATATGTTATTTTCATGAACATGAAAATAACATATATAGCATATATATAACATATATATATATATATATAACATATATATAACATATATATATATATATATAACATATATATAATACATATATATATACATAACATATATATAACATATATATATTTTTCATGAACTCTGCTGTCTGCATCCCTATGGGACGACAACCATTATCTACATTTGCGATTTAATAACAATACCCTATTTTAAAAGTTACGTTGGTTCGTTTAAAAATGGCAGGTAGTCAATATTTTCATTTCTTGTTTTCAGCCAATCACCTAGGAAGACTAGAGATGAATGTATCAATTACAAAATTTGTCCTAGAATTTAGATTTCTCAGTCAATAGACGTGATTATGAGTGTTCCGTGTTGTATTCTGTAACTCAGTTTATAGATCTAGGGCTTTATTTTTGTTTTATTGAACCGGACTCAACGCCGAAATTGTTTTCAACTTGATTGTATTCTTATGCGATAAACCAATTCGTCTATGTGTGGACCACTGTAAGATTGGTAGCTCTGTTCTAAAGAAAAAAAAAAAAAAAAAAAAAAACGTTGTCGGGCCTGTGATTTTGAAGTCAGCAAGCAAACATTTTCGACCCTGATCGTGCCTCAAGGATAACGAGATTGAAGGTTATCAGGGCTGGATTCTCAAAGTCGGGCAAGCGAGCCCTTTCGACGCTGAACATACCCTGAGGATACCAAGGATTTTGTCGAACGACCTTGTCTGATCACGAACCGACGCCAATCGCCTCGTGAACTTTTCTCCCAGCCAGACCTCTAAGAGTCTTACGCTCTTGTTCTCAGCCTGCTTCCTGTATTGCATACCGCACTACATTTATTATTACATAGACAAGTTCAGTATTACACTGGTGAACAAAGAATTTGTCCCAAGGAAAACAATAGTTGTAACTCATATGTTTTTGTATGCAGAATCCAAAAATAATGTCCAACTTTTTCCATCACCCACATTTTTTTGTGTTCCACGTTATGTTACCTTACGTGGGATAAATTTCAATTGAGAGGTTAGCAATATTGAGTTTGGCAACACTGCGTAAGATTGTTATGCACTTTCAGCCAATCTGTTCTTCAAGTGAACCACATTTATTGGGTGAGAAAGATCTGAATTATTTTGTGTGGGATTCAAACTTGTCAAGAAAGCAATCTGAACTTCTTGTTTCCAGGTTAGAGGGATGGAATTTTCTCCAGAAAGAATCCAAAGTTAGTTTTTATCATAAGCGACATTGTGATTTTGATTATTTTTTTCTCTCACTTGAGGATGATGTGGTGTTTTGCAATGATGCATATTCTGTTACGGAGGAACTTAATCATATATATGACAGGAATGAGCGGCGCTTGTTTATTGATTCTTCAAAAATGAGTCTGAAAGCTGTTTTGTTTCACAATGGAAATAAGTTTCCTTCTATTCCTCTAGTCCATGCAGCTAACATGAAAGAAAGATGTGAGAGTATGAAGCTTCTATTGCAAAAAAAAGAAAAAAAGAAAATTGAAGAACATAAATGGAATATCTGTGGTGACCTAAAGGTTGTTGCAGCTGGGTTACACAAAGTTTTGTTGCTTTCTCTGTGAGTGGGACAGTCAGGATAAGAAAAATTATTATGAAAAGAATGTTTAGCCGAAACGATCTCTGACCCCAGGAGAGAAGAATGTTGTCAAACCTCCTCTTGTTGATTCAGAGAAAATTTTAACTGCCTCTTTTGCATATTAAGCTAGGGTTGATGATTTTTTTTTTTTTTTTTTTTTGTTAAAGGTACAGATAGAACTGGCAAGGGATTCACATATTTGAAAAATAACTTTCCTAGAATAAGTGGCGTAAAAATCAAAGAAGGTATTTTTGTTGGACCACAGATTTGGGAGCTGATGAGGGACCAGAATTTTGATGAAGAGCTAAATGATCTTGAAAAGCTGGATGGCTGTCATTTAAGAAAGTTTGCGCAGAGTTTTGGGGAATCACAAAGCAAATAGATATTCTGAAATCGTAAAAGTGCTACTGACATCCTACAAGGCCTTGGGATGTAATATGAGCCTAAAAATTTACTTCCTAGACTCTCACTTGGACTTTTTCCTTGCAAATCTTGGCGCCATCAGTGACAAACACGGCGAGAGGTTTCAACAGGACATTCTGAACATGGAGAGCCGGTATCAAGGGAAGTGGAGCTCATGTTGGCTGATTACTGTTGGACACTAAAAAGAGATCTCCCAAAAGCAAAATACACTCGAAAATTATACTTTTCTACATTTGAAAAGTAATTTTCATTGAAATATCAGCCTCATTTATCAGTTATAATTGTTTGACTTTTAATATGCTCTAACAGAAAAACTATGCCTGATAGAAAAATTCTGAAGACATATTTGAGATCAGCAGAACAAACTATATCAAATACACCTCCTTCTGGTTGTGAGAGAGATATTTTGATAAAGTTTGTTGGCCTGTGTTACTAGTCACCTCCATATTGTGGCGCAATATATTTCATATTGTATCTTAAAGTAAAAAAGGAATTAAGTTTATTCAGGTTATGTGCAGATTACCTCTTAAATGCAGTCACGTTTGATCATTATTTTCCACAGGTCGGTACTCTCTTGATAGGTGAATGAAACTTTGTGGGAACGAATAGTTTAGTCTTAGGTTAATGATTCTGTGAAAAAAAAAACTCTTGAAGCAAATGAAGAACTGCATAAAATCATTAGTACAACTTTGAGTGTTATTTGTTAAAGTAGATTGATGTGCACATTTGTGTAAAATAGCCATGCGCACACTCACACAGTTAATAGATAAATGAAAAAAATACACTTTAGCAATAACGACTTTAATGCCCAAGCAGAACAGTAGATTGAATCAATAAATCTATTTCCACAAGTGAAATAAATAAACTAATCATCGAGAAGAAAATAAACCTGGAGAGGATAAAGGATAACAAAACTTAAATCGAGATGTAAACTGGAAATCAGATTCCAAGCTCTAAGAAGTAACATATGAGAAGGCCAAAGAAGATAAGAAAATAATTCATGGAAAGAGAGGAAGACAGTTAACAAATGAAGTTGTGAAATATGGAAGGAGTTCTTCGAAGAAGTGAGGATGAGGATGAGAAAGTTGAAACGCTGACGATGGAACGACGTGGAATACGAAGCAAAGGGAGAACTAAATGGACACAAATCCCCCCCTCTCTCCCGAAAAAAAAAAAAACGTAGTGTGCAAGAGCAGATTTGAAATATAGAAAAGCAGTGTGACTGGATGATGTGAATACGTAGAGGCTTAAAAAAAGGGTGTAAGATAGTAAAAGTAGTTAATAAGAGTGTACAAAGAGTACCAAAAGATTGGAAGAAAGCACGCATAGTACTGATTAATTAGGGAAAAAGTTCTATGATCAAATGAAACATGAAATAGCACCAGGCACACGCACTCGCATGTATTATTCTGTTTGAAATGGGCAGCCAAAGTTCCATATTCAAAGTTGATGAAACATGCTGAAAAAAATTGCATATTAGAAAAAACATAGATATTTGGATTGTTCTGTGAAGCACCGTATTGTCTTTCCGTAGATCATCTGTATTGCCTATTTTAGTTAACCCGTGTTTTCATTTTATCACTTTCATTAGTGTCACCTCAAAATTCTTGCATATGAATTATATAATACCACAATAATATATCTTTATCTACACAAATGTTAGAAAAAAATGCATAAAAAGGGTCTCTACATCGTTCCTTAAAACTGTAGACCCTTTACAAGAGCAATTGATAGAAGGGCCCCGCAAAGCCTTCGATCTCTTGTGTAAGAATTATAAAGGTGTTATCTTTCTGAGAAATCCAGATAAAGTGTATATCACAATTAAAGTACCGGCGATAAAAAAAGATACGAGAGGAGGGGGACTGTAGTTTTACTAAGGCAGAAGTTTTGTTAATCAGATATTTACTTCAAGACAGTCAATTTTAATTTTCTTACAAAAGGAAGTAATTATAACTGCGCTATTTTGAGGCATAAATACAACAGCTAGTCTTCCCTCGTTTGGCCCTGTTGTAGAGGGAGAGTTGTAGAGTGAATATACTTAGATTTAAGAAGGAAATATGCATGAATTGGTTTACTAATAGGGTGGTCGATGAATGGAATAAACTTAGTAACCATGTAGTAAGCGCTGAAACTATCAGTTGTTTTAAAAAACTATTAGACAACTTTATGGATGGGGATGACAGGTGGTGATGGATACGGAGCTGCCTAGTGTAGGCCTTATGGTCTTTTGCAGTCTCCTTTATTCTTATGTTCTTATATGTATGGCATCCAGACACGGCGTACTTCTGGGAGTGAGCGTGTAATAAGCTCCTATCAAATCCATAAGTTCATTAATAGGGCGGCCTGGATGAGCTCGTCATACCGAGCTTGGAATAAACCTCCGAGGTAGGTACTTTTTATTTTTCATTTTTTTGACGATCGTTTACCTTTTTTATTGGTTGAGCTTGTGAGACTTTAATTGAATAATGGTTCTCTCTTAGGTGAGGAGACCGTACAGTGGTGAGATTGGTAGGGAGAATCACATCTACTACTGGTCGGACCTCAACTCTATGGAACGTGGATGTAGCCCGCCGTTATTAGAGCTAGTTACTCCGGTTGATGACTACATACTGGTGAGGTTCAAACACATTAGATTTCATCTCTATCATTATGTTTCTACAAATGTATATAAACTTAGAGATAAGGCTTGGCAACAGTCAACTAATGGCCATCACAGAATTTTTTTTTACATGGTTATAACGCCGACAGAACTAGTTATGAAGTATGCGTTGCTTTCCATGGTTCCAGATGAAGGGTACTAGCGGTAGTTCTATTTTTCTGATTTTTTTTCTAAATCCACAAGGTTGACTATATCTGGTTCCTGGATCCATATGTGACAACCAAACCGATAGGCTTAGTATATTACTACTAGAAGTGTTACAATGGTGGTCGATCGTAGCATTTTAGCCCTTGTTGGAAAACCCTACGGAGTTGTAGTACTTACTGGAGTGCTGAGTATTTTTGAGGCATGATCATAGGCTTCTGGAAAAGGATCTGAGATGATGCGTGTGCTCTAAAGCATCAGATAGCACTCCTCCATGGACATGAAGTGCTTTGATTCTCTGAGAACCCTAAAGAGCACTGGGATAATTTCAAGCGTGAAACTGAAAATTGCCAAATTGCCAAAGAGTGCAGTGTGTGGAGCGTCCAAAGTGGAGAAATGATGTGGCGTTACATGAGACGCTAGAGATGAGCCAGATCCAGGCTAGAGCTCCTCCACGTATACCACTCATCAGTAATAGCAATATTCAGGTGATGCTCGAAAGCTCTCTCATAAATCTGTTAATGCTTTTCACAGAATTTAGAGTTATGGACCAGTACCTTTCCAATTTCCCAGAAAAACGCCTTTCAAATTCTATTTCCTATGTATATTTTCAGTCGTGAACATTTTCTTTGCATACATTTTAAAATCGTGATTATTTTTTCACTCGAACTCTCCGTACCCTTTTGATAATAAAGGATTACTAGGTAGTAGATCACCTAGTAGGCTAGCTGGTCGAGTGGGTTAGACCGTCGTTAACTTGCGGGATAGGTCTAGGGGATGGCGGTTTGAACCCAGGCACCGGCGAAGTTGAAGCAAGGGCGTGTTTCATTAAAGTTTTCTGTATGGGCACTCTCATAGCCTCCCGATAAAGGGGAGTTTGTGGCATTAAACCATATCATCAGAATCGCCTTGGTTTACCAATTTCTATCAAATAAGTTCTTCTATGTCTTATATTATCACCACCAAGCGATTTTATTCAACTGAGGGAAACCTCTCCCGCAGTCAAGAAGCTAAGCCTATCTACGCTTATCAGTCATTTTGTAAATTTATTCTGGCTTGAATGTGGCGATTTCATTGGCACAGGGAAATAGCTCTTTCAGTCCGAGGTTCAATTCCATAATTGTCCTTTCTCTGCATTCTATAGTACGTTTTTCAGTTTATTGTACTGGCTGCGGTTCTGCGAATTTACTTTGCTGAGATGATCCCTATTCACGGTCAAAAGGGTAAAAGCAACATATATAGGACAATCAATCATCTATATTGTGACAATTATGTACAGGTGGATGAAGGAAGACACGCGTCTTTGTCTAATCTTGTTCATAAGAACTTATATGCCTTAACACAGTATGCAAAACTGTATATTCTATATCCTTAGAAAGAAAATTAAATCATATCGTATAGTTTATGTAAGGTTATCTTGTTAAACTTTCTCAATATGGAGATATTTTCTAGTCATCTTTTTTGGCTAACGCCAGACAATTCTGTTCAGTTAAAGGGGTAATGGCATCGTGTAGAGATGATTATGGCTATTTGAAACAAATCCCTTTGGCACGGTAAAGCTCATTACAAATTCTAATCTAACTAACATCAGATGATTACATTTACTACAATACGCGTCACTGCAGCAAAGGGGTTGATGAAAGTGGGTAGTATTATGAGGCAGACAAGAACAAATCATCCAAGTTTATGTTTCCTTCCCATGAAGTGGAAAGATAGTTGAAACCACAAAAACCACGAAGACACGTCAAGGCAGGCCACCATTGTATTTAATGCCTTTTTATTTTACAGCTGTGCCTATGAAGTATCACTAAGCAACTGTTTTAGTAATTGTCTACAATTGTTTACATTTATTAGTATTACATATATTCTTCTTCATTTTTGGTAATATAGTTATACCTTGATAGAAAACGTTTGTATTACTCGTAGACGGCACTTACAAACACAATATAACGATAAATGTACACTGTACTGCAGTATGAAGTTCTGACCTAACGAATGGTGACCTAGGTTAGAGAATAAGAGAAAAATAGCCAGACCATATTCTAACCTTTGTCGTATATTAAATCACCAGGAAAAAATAATAATTCAGTACAGAATAAACTGCCCCTTCATACTCGTGTTCCATTTTATATTATTGTAATGTTAGTATCATGCCTACGTTTCAAAAGCCCAGTCGAATAAGAAGCCCCAACTTTTTCGAAAAATAAATCCATTGGCTCACGAGCAGTCTATTTGATGACGTCAGTATCTGGTCAGTGATGGGCTCATGCTCAACGCACCGAGTTGGTGGAAAAGATTTGTAATTCGTCCCCAATAACCAGCGATTCTATCCCTGGGGACAGTGTCGTGTTGCTGGAGGAAACGAATCGATGGAGTAAGAACAACTTATGAGCCCAATGATCACCCTCGAGGTTTGGAATGAGAACGGTGAAAGTTAAGACAAACATCAAGAGGAGAAGGAGTAGGAAGTAATAACGACGAAAAACGAGTTAATAGGAACAGCGATGATTCATGGAAAATAAGAGTAAAGGCCAGTAAAGTTGGAAAAAATATCTTCTCTATAAAACAACACTTATGATTGTAGGATACATTATGTACAAGATGGTGTCTATCTTATAATGTACATTTCATATTTGTTGTTTATTTCAATCATTTGTTAAGAAAACATTGAAGATCATATACACTCGTGCTGAGTGATGATAGTGTGGCTCAA
>NC_134786.1:21424868-21432368 GCF_046742065.1 Oratosquilla oratoria | reverse complement strand
AACAGACATTCCCTTCTTCCCCAAAGCCCCCTTCACCCCATCCATCCACCTCATCCTAGGACGTCCTCTCATGTTCACATCCTCCTCATCTGCCTTCCATACCTCTTTTACTAGTATTTCTTCACTCATTCTTTCCATGTGTCCAAACCATCCTAATACTCTTTCATCAACACTATCTCCCAACTCCCTTTCCACACCCGTTCTTCTCCTCACCTCCTCATTTCTCACTCTATATAGCCTCATCTCAAACACATTCAAGCTCCTTCTCTCTTCCTCTTTTATGTTCCATGTTTCTGCCCCATACAGTGCTGTTGGCACAATCACTCCTTCATACAGTCTCCTCTTAGCATCCATTCCCAAATTCCTATTCCTCATTACACTCTTCAATCCATCAAGGCATTTACTCGCTTCTCTCAATCTACATTCTACCTCCACTTTCACTCCACCTTTTCCTGCCACATCTGCACCCAAGTATCTAAAACTATCCACTTCTTCCAGTCTCTCTCCCTTAATGCTCACTTCCAGTCTACTGCCACTTTCACCCCTTCTACCACATACTCTCCCAAACTCTGTCACCAACTTCCTCAGTCCCTCCTCCGATCCTGCCACAAGCGCAGTGTCGTCAGCAAACAACAGCTGGCTCACCTCCCACTTTTCTCCATTTTCTTTAACCATCTCCAATCCCTGACCCACTACCCTTGCATTTACCTCTCGCACTACCCCATCCATGTATAAGTTGAACAGCCAGGGCGACATAACGCATCCTCGACGAAGTCCCACCTTTACCTCGAACCACTCACTTTCTCCATTTCTAATCCTGACACAAGCTCTACTACTCTCATAAAAACTCTTGACAGCTCCTAGAAGCTTTCCTCCTATCCCATATATCTGCATAGCCTCCCACAGTGCCTTTCTGTCTACCCTATCGTACGCCTTTTCCAGATCCATAAAAGCCCAAAAAACATCCTTCCCCTTTCCTATAGCTTTCTCACATATCTGTCTTACCACAAAAATCTGATCTACACAACCTCTACCCGTCCTAAATCCACACTGTTCCTCACCAATTACTCCTTCTGTTCCTCTCCTAATCCTCTCAATCAAGATCCTCCCATAAGCCTTCCCAACTTCACTTAACAAGCTAATCCCTCTGAAACTACTACATTCACACTTGTCCCCTTTTCCCTTGTAAAGTGGAACTATACAGGCACTCATCCAGTCCTCCGGTACTCTACCCTCTCTCCAGCAAACATTAAATAACCTCACCATCCAGTCCACCATCACTGTACCTCCTTTTTTTTAGACATTCTGCATGGCATCTATCCAGACCAGGTGCCTTACCTGCTTTCATCATCTTAACAACTGCCTTCACTTCATCCTTCCTTATTTCTCCTCCATTTTCCGCACTCATCACGGTCATTTTCAAAGCATTTCCCATTGCAACTATCTTTCCCTCCCTATCCTCCTTTACATTTAGTAACTCCCTAAAATATTCTGCCCATCTTCCCCTTACTGCCTTCTCTTCCATTATCATCTCTCCATCTGCACCTTTTACCTTTTCTTCCCTACTTGATTCGCCTCCTCTTCCTCTCTTAATTTCTTTCCAAAACATCTTTTTATTACTTTCAAAAATTTCTGTCATACTCTTACCCCACCTCACATCTGCTCTCATCTTTGGCTCCTTTACCTTTTTCTTTACTTCTCTTTTCTTTTCTTTGTACCTCTCATATGACTCCCTCGTCCTATTTTGTAACCAATCTGTGAAAGCTCGCTTCTTCCCTTCTACAACCTTTTTTGTTTCCTCATCCCACCATTCACTACCCTTCCTTCTATTTCCTACTGTCCTTCTTGTTCCACACACCATCCTTGCACATTTTGTGACTCCCTCCTTGAACCAACCCCATTCCTCCTCCACATCTAGCTCTACTCTATCCTTCACTCCCTCCCACTCCTCCTTCAGCTTCTTCTTGTACTCCTTCTCCTTTTCCTTTTCCTTTAAAGAGTTCACTCTAAGCACCTCCCTACCTTTTGTCCCTTTCCTCTTTCTCCGTCTATCCTCCACTCTCAACTTACCTTCCACCAAAAAAATAATCTGATATTCCCCACCCTCTTCCCTTAGCACGTGTGCATCTTAACTCTTCCTATCATAGTCCTATTTACCACTACATAATCCATCAACGCTCTATCTACCACCCTTCCATGCACCACCCTCTCCCATGTGTACTTATGCTTGACTTTCTTCCAAAACACTGCATTTGCTATCATCAACTCTCTTTCTAGACACATTTCCACCATCAACTCTCCACTACGATTCTTTCCTGGAACTCCACATTTCCCAACCACTCCCTCAATTGGACCATTTCCTACCCTAGCATTAAGGTCTCCCAGTAGTATTACATTGACATTCCTCCCTAAATCCTCTATGCACTCATTTAAATCTATCCAAAAGGCCTCACTTTCCTCTACACTCTTCTCACTGCCAGGCCCATATGCACTTACAAATACCCACATCTCCTTTCCCAGTTTCACCTTCATCCACATTATCCTTGAGGAAACCTCCTTCCACTCCACTACACGTTTACCTATCTCTTCACTTACTAGAATAGCCACCCCTTCCCTCCCTCGCCCTCTCTTCACTCCTGATAACCTCCCACTTACACTCCCAAACTTACACTCACCCTTCCCTTTCAACTTAGTTTCACTCAAAGCCAACACATCCACCTTTCTTCTCACAAACATACTACCTATCTCTTCCCTTTTACTCTCATCTGTACCACACCCACGCACATTTAAAGACCCAAACCTTAGGGTGCTGGTCGAAAAACTCCCAGACCCTCTTATGCCTTTCTTTTTCGTTTAGGAATGTCCCCCGTGGGGTTACAAGGAGAAGGATGCCTAGTCCCACTCCCCGTCCCTTTCTTCTCGCCTCTTACGAGCCAAGTGGAAATACTTGGTGGCAGTATTCTTTTCTCCCACCACAGGGAATTCCCCCACAGCAGAAAATGAATACTCAGAGAAATGGTACAGAACAGCAGCAAGGGGTTGGGGAACAGCATAACGGAGGGACAGTCGTAGTATAAAAGTGATATCATTTCTCTATGAAGAGTTTTCCTCTATCATAGCCAAAATGATGTATGGCTCTGGTCCGTAGGGGCGCCCCATATAGACCCTAAAGTATCAACTGCATGCTACTTTGCCACAATAACAAGCAGCCAATACCCCAGACGGGTATATATATATATATATATATATATATATATATATATATATATATATTATATATGTATATATATATATATATATATATATATATATATATGTATATATACATGTATATATATGTATGTATATATATACACACATATATGTATATATATAAATATACATATATGTATATATATACATATATATATATATATATATATATATATATATATATATATATATATGCACACTGAATGGTTCTCAGTGATCAATTAATATTTTTTTTCAACCACATATCACTTTTAATTCCGTACCATCGCAAACGAGACTGAGAATCGCTCGAAGGAGGCATCCGTGGAAATTGAAATGTAGACGAGCCGAGGATTCGAACCCAGCTAACCCGCAACAAAGTTACACTGATGTAACCCAATACGCTATCTCTCTTGATAGCATATTGGGTTACGTCAATGTAACTTTGTTACGGGTTAGCTGGGTTCGAATCCTCGGCTCGTCTACGTTTCAATTTCCACGGATGCCTCCTTCGAGCGATTCTCAGTCTCGTTTGCGATGGTACGGAATTAAAAGTGATATGTGGTTGAAAAAAAAATATATATATATATATATATATGTATATACATATACACATATATATACATATATATGTATATACATACATATATATAAATATATATATATACATATATATAAATGTGTGTGTGTGTGTGTGTTAATACATATATATATATATAGATATATATATATATACATATATGAGTGTATATATACATATATACATACACACACACACACACACACACACACACCTATATATATACACATATATATATATATATATATATATATATATATATATACACTATATATGTATGTATATATTTCAAGGGGTGTGGGCGCATGTTCACTATCTTATGCCCTGTCGAATGTACTCAACTGTTATTACACAAGTTTCTTTTCACTAGTGTGATAACTACCTGATACACCATAGAATTTTCTTTTATTCTGATTCCTTCCTCATGCTGAGGTTGTGGTTGACACCTGGAGGTCAATACGTGAGGAAGCAATAGCGTTCTCTGTCTTAATGGTTGCTGAATTCCATTTCCGTGAAGGAGCAACATTGGTTCGCATAGAAAACGGTCATTCACATGACATAGCCTTACTTCGAAACGTATACATGAGGAACATTTTTAATTTAGATTTATCCAACATGTAAACTTCCAATTTTATAATTTTGGAACAATATACGTTTTTTCAGGGCCGCTTTGTAGCTCAGTGGGTGCCGTGTCGAACTCGTGAACAGGTGGTCGTGAGTTTGATTCCCTGGGCCCGCTGCGTTCTTCCTGTGTTGGTTCCCTACAGCCCTGGCAAGATGGGGAGGTGACCCAACAATCGGCCTGAAAAACCCAGCGGCTTGCTGCAACTGAAAGGGCTTTGATCTACTTTTTTCACTTCCCATTGCGTGGAAGTGGGATGTTGATTTGTGTAGTTAATTATACAAACGCTCTATCGCTCTATCTACCACCCCTCCATCCACCACCCTCTCCCATGTGTACTTATGCTTGACTTTCTTCCGAAACACTGCATTTGCTATCATCAACTTTCTTTCTAGACACATTTCCACCATCAACTCATGATTGTATAAAGCCTCAGTCACTAGGATGAATTTTCTCCTCACTTTTCAGCAGCAACTACTCACTATTCAACGATCGCCGTCTCTGAGACTATCACATATATGTACCGGTGTTGAGGTTTGTCGCTGTGAACTGGGCGGCTTAATCCCATGCAAAGCGTGAAATGTATTATACCTTAAGTATTAGTTTTTAAGGATATTAGTTCCAATCTGAGCCACATGAGAGGCTCTGAAAGACGGGACTTGGATTAAGATATTCTGGCATACAAAAACTGTTAGCAAAAATACTGTTAGATTTTATAGACTTAACCCCATTTTTTTCAAGAAAGAACTAATGGAAGTGCTCCCTCTTTGTGTTTTCTATACACACAAAAAGTTCCATGATAGCTCTAAAATAATTTTTTTCATCTATATTCCATACTAATGGGATGTAAGCATTCAGTGGTGGACTCGATAGTGTGCACTGGCCTACTACGTTCATAGGTGAGCTGACTGCGGCGCTGTTACAATCTATATTATAATTGGTAAAAGTAGTTTTGTTTCTTTAAAGGCCTTTAGCGTTTTCAAGGCTGTTCTCTCTCCTGATTTTAGAAATACCATTGAAAGTTGCATAGCATCGATATTTCAAAAGATAATTGAGGTTTTATATACAAAACAAACTATACTAAACTACAGTAGTACACTATATTCAGTATATTCATATTGTCTATTAGTAGTAGCTGATGTTTTTTTACTTGCATTTCCTTTTTAAACCAATGAGAAAATGTATAAAAGCATGTGATACAGTTATAAGAGCCCGCTAGAAATGCACTGATGAACGTGATTTCCTAATGTTAGCTCCTTGATCTTTATGCACCAGTGACCATATATAGTCTCCCATCATAGCAGTGCCCCATCTTCCTTGGTATCTTTTCTCCACTGCAGTAATGTCCTGGTTTAACCTTTGACCATGCTCTTTACTCACTCCTCCCAAATTTTCACCAAAAAAACAAACAAATATGAATGTAAAAAGTGCGCCTTGGATAATATTCTACATCCTAAGTTCTTATAAATTTCTAAAAGTTTTGCTACGATTTGGTTGTAGCTTGGGTCTTCATTATTAACAGGGGATTCATTAAATATGTCTCGAAATGCACACCAAACCTCTCCTTTGACATCTCTCATTGCATTCTCACGTTGCATTGACTTCAACATTTTCCTTACCTGCGGACCAGTAAATATACCACCCTTAAATTTGGCCTCTGATAGTTTTGGAAAGAGTATACGAATCTCTTGAAATGCTTTTCCACCATGATCTAATGCTTTCACACGCTGTTTGACCAAACCAAGCTTTATATGAAGTGAGGTAAGAACACTATGCCAGGTTCTACAAGAGGCTATCCAATAACATTGAGTTTTCCTGGCTGCAAGTCATCTCGAGGGAGCCACTCCACTTTGGTAGTGTTCATTATCAGTTTGACTGTCTCATAGGCAAAGAAAACACTAATACTTGGTATACCCACACTGTAATTCAAGTAAGAAGGCGAACATTTTAAAATCACCACAAACATCCTATTTAAATTCATCATAGCTTATCTACTCGAGTATGATATAAGCAGGTATGAATACTGATACCCATTATGTATTAAAATAACTTTGAGGCTTTATGTAGAAGTATCTATGAACAGTCGCCATTGTTCAGGGTTATAATGAATTACAATAGCTGTTAATAAGCCATCAATATCTTCGCAGAAGCAGAGATTGTCACTGATATGAAAGTATACTTCGAATTTCTTATGGCGCTTCTTGTATCTTGTTAATCTACAGTCCTCCCCAAACAAACTCCATTCACTCACTCTGGATGCTAAAAAATCAGCTCCTGGCTTAGTGATGTCCAAATCCCTTAATAGCTCATCCAGTTCTCACTGATGAGCGGGTACTCAGTCTTGTCTCAAATTTTTCATCCATTTCTTCATTGTCATAACCTTCCCGCTTTCCTGATGAGACCTCCATCATATCCTCTACCTAAAGAAAAAAAAATGCATTTAGCTGGAACATAGATATGAATTGTATGTGTAATCGCATTACAAGAAAACATAGCTAGATGTCTGGAAGATTTCAACATTGATTCTGTTACAAAGAAAAATTTGATAAGATTTACTTACATTATCTGGTGGCCGTGGAACCAGTAAGGTATCATCATATGGCACAGGTGCAACAAAGGATAATATGTTTGGATATGGAAGGAATTTTATTTTCTTAGTATTTCTGCACTATGTTTCAATCGTACAAAAGTAGCAATTATCGTAATGATTTTAAAGCTCTCACCAAACTCTCGCCAAAGGGAATGGCATTACTTTTCTTTCACCTCTCAGCCATGTATCTCAATTTTATCGATATCTTCCACATATCACATGAGGGACCCATGGTTTTTCTTGGTCACTCATACTCATTCCAAAGTACAATCTATAAGCAATCCAGTATTTCGCAAGTTTCACAATTTCATCTGATACATGCTTAGGTCCAATATAGAAGCATCACACATAACAGAATTAATCTGGTGAATTCCTGGATCCTCTTGTAATCATGGTCAAGAATGTCAGTACTTATATTATAAACCTGAAAAAAAAAGAAAAAATTGTAAGCCACAATTGTGTGTTTTCCGCACCCCA
>NC_134786.1:21407368-21409868 GCF_046742065.1 Oratosquilla oratoria | reverse complement strand
GGAATGGGAAGTCTCTGTGGAGGAGACACCAAATTCTTGGGACTGCTCATCTGGCTCCTCCGAACAGGTTTCATGCTAGGGAGGAGGGCGAAGTCATTTACTTGCCTATTAATGGCAGGTTGCAGCTCCTTTATCCAGATGGCTTCCAAGATAGCCAAACGCTGTGGATCCTCTTCTTTTGCCACAATTTCGGTGTTTTTTACCATAGTCTCCCTATCAAGGTGGCGTCGATGCTGGGCCTAAGCAAAACCACTGGATCCAGCATCTGTATTACACCCAGTGTAGAAATACATAGAGAGTACAAACAAACATAATATACTATATATTAGGGAAAAAGGGACGTGGACACAAGGAATCCATGTGTCAACGGTGGGAGAAGGTAGAGACCAAATATCATAGTGACAAAATATCATAGGAATGTGAGAAGCTCTCCATGGGTAAAAGGAGAGGGTCAGATGTCTAGTAATTCTTACATTTGGAACATATTAATATTTTTTTTTACAAATATAATTATCTATTCTATATAATCCTGAACTAAGATTGAAATTAGTATGTTATGTCAATTTGATTAAGCTATTTTCAGTGATGTTCTTTTCAATCATGTTATTGTTGAAAGTAATCATACTAGCATTATTCCAATCAATAGAGTGGTTAAAAGTGCTGAGATGCTTGAAAATAGCACTTGAATCATTCCCATCCTTTACACACTTTTTATGTTATTTAATTCTGACAGATCTTTTGCCGTTTTCACAATAGAAACAGCTCAGAGAGGGACCGTAAAAAGAATCACCTAATCAGGTGGAGGGAAGATAAACTAAACATTTACTATACAAACAGCAGAGGCATAAAACAAAAAAATTACTTGATGCGAGGTAAAGCATGCGTAGAGAAATTTAATATCATGGCTATTACTGAATCCTGGATCAATATGGCTGATAGATATTTCCTTCCGGAAATTTAGATAGAAAGATATAATTTTTTTCACAAGGACAGGGTTGGTAGGAGTGGGTGAGGAGTAGCACTTTTCGTTCAAAATACAATAAAATCTATTACCAATAATTCGATTAAGGAAGAGATTATAGGTAAGAATAAGAAACTTATTATTGGCGTTCTATATAGACCTTCTAACCTTAGCATTGAGCAGACTGATCCCCTGATTCATGAAATTCGCAGGGCTTCCTAGTGCAAAAACGTTATGATCATGTGATATTTTAATTATAGAAACGTCTTGTCTGGGAAATTTTAGTAGGAGATCACGAAGTGCAAAATTTCTTAGATGTGGTGCAGGATAATTTCCTAAAACAAATGATTGCCGATCTACGAGGGGAGAGAATACTCTGGACTTACTTCTAACTAGCGAGTAAAGTAAAAGTGGGAGATAGTCTAGGCTCTGTTGATTATCAAGAAATAAGATATAATATTAATTGGGGAGAATTAAATGGTACGAATAACGTTCTAGTACCGGACTTCAGGAGAGCCCATTTTGATGAGTTGAGAGGGTATATAAGACATTTGATCACTTACGAGACCGACCCAGGGGACTGACGGGTTAAGATACACAGACAGTCCGGACGTCATTAACGCGGTCAGATGTCGGATCATGCAGGGTAACATGTGTACATTAGGTCAGGTCACTTACAAGCGCGAGGTCATTAGACCGGTCAGCGATTTGGACGAAATGTGCCGTAACCTAACAGTTAAATGCACAAAACAAATCTATCCCCTGAAGTCAATACGGAGGAATAGTAATACTCCCAGACGGATGACGGATGGGCTGAATTATGAGATCGGAATGAAAAGAGAACTTTATGTAAGAATAAAAAAAAAAAAAAAAAAAATAACGATATGACAAGACTGGTTAAAAAGAATGCGCGCACAGCGAAACGTAACTATGAATTTAAGGTTGCCAGATAAGCGAGGTTAAACCCCAAGGGCTTCTTTCATCTCTACAGAACAAAAAATAGGAAAGGATAGGTCAAATTAAAAACGACGAAAATGTCATAATAGAATCGGAGGGAAAATGAGTGAGGTGTTTAAAACATATTTTCTCTCGGTGGTTAGTGGAGATGAAGAAAGTATCAGCATTAGTAAAAGGGGTGTCCCGACTATTCGGCATGGGCATCAGCAAAAATCGACACTTTTTGGTGAATTGGCTAGAATCTGCATTCTCTCTCTCTCTCTCTCTCTCTCTCTCTCTCTCTCTCTCTCTCTCTCTCTCTCTCTCTCTCTCTCTCTCTCTCTCTCTCTCTCTCTCTCTCTCTCTTTCTCTCTCTCTCTCTCTCTCTTTTAAGATAACAGCACAAGCCGGAGTAAATATTAGAGCAAATTATATTAATTTCTAATTTTGTTTTTTGTATTCTTTACATAAAATTAAACTAAAAATAAGACATATATATTTTGAAACAGTAAATTTTCTACAACGGAAATCAAGCGAGAGTAATATGGAAGTAAATCGTTCGGGCGTCCGTGGACTCGGTCAATTTTACATGCTTATAAGTGC
>NC_134786.1:21399868-21402368 GCF_046742065.1 Oratosquilla oratoria | reverse complement strand
AATCGCTCATAGCAGTCCATTTCGGATCTATGGGTGATGTTAAGCTATGCCCTTGTATTTTGGTATTTTGTTAGCGAAGTTTGGTTGAAAATTCTTTTGACATGGTTATTAATTGCTCTTTTTCTACCCAGGCGTACATGTTAATATGTATCTGGTTATACATTTAAGTAGTTGGAGCTATTTGTCACGAAACAATTCTGTAGTAATATGTAACACATTAAGTTTTCATATTATATCGGTGTTCCTCATTGTATGTAATCTCTGTCTATCTTTCAGTTCTGTTGTTCGGTGCGTCCTGGGCTGATAAGTCTTTTTCTAGCGGTTACGTTAACCCGCCCCCTCCCAGCAGTAGTTATGAGGAACCGCTGTCTCCTACAAATGGTTATGGAGCACCACCTGCTCAACCTGATAGTTACGCAGGAGCTACACCTCCGGATAACAATTATGGTGTCCCCTCTCAATTTGGAGAGGTCAATGGGAACGGAGGCTATGGTTATGGCGCCAGTGAAGCGGAAATAGCGCTCTCACAGCTGAGCGCGAGTATACCTGGAGGAGGTGTTCCCGGCGAAGACTACCCGATTCTTTCTGAGGTTCCCGAAACCGACTTTACTTGTGAAGACACTGGTTACCCCTACGGCTACTACGCCGACACCGCCCCCGAGGCCGGCTGCCAGGTCTTCCACATCTGCCAGACGCGTCCCAACGGCTACCAGAAGGACTCGTTCCTGTGTCCCAACGGCACCATCTTCAACCAGAAGTACCTCGTGTGCGACTGGTGGTTCAACTTTGATTGCTCTCAGGCCACCAGCTTCTACTCCGTCAACGAACTCATCGGCCAAGAATCTAATGGCTATGGTTCTTCAGCAGACTTGTCATCAACGTATGAGCTTCCTTCGCAAGAAGAAAAGGTTGGCGACGGACCTAATGGCTACGGTTCCAACGCAAATGGTAACGCTAGTGAACAGACGGGGTATGGATCAAATGGCAAGCGTAACGGTGGTGGACGTAACGGTAGCGGTCGTAACGGACATGGTTCTAGGGGAAACAGCGGCACCAGTTATGGTTCCAATGGTCGTGTGAATGGCAGCGGTAACGGACAAAAGGGCTATGGTTCCAGTGGATCCAGAAATGGCAATGGCAACAGAGGCATTACCAGCAATGGACGCACCGGTGCTTCTTCCTCCCTTTCTACGTCCTATAAGGCCCCTACACCATCGTCTACATCCTACAGTGTTCCTACCGCTCCGTCAAGCTCCTACAGTGCTCCTGCCGCTCCCTCAAGCTCCTACAGAACTCCTGCCAACCCTTCACAATCTTACGAAGTCCCTAACACCCCAGCTGAGTCATACGGTGCCCAAGCACGAGCAGCTCCTTCTGATCTCTACAGAACCCCTGTAGCTCCTTCCGATTCCTACGGAGTACCCACTACTCCATCTACCTCCTATAGTGCTCCTACGGCTTCATCCTACAATGCCCCTGCTCCATCCTACAGTGCTCCTCCGTCTCCATCCTACAGTGCTCCTCCGGTTTCTTCTACATCTTATAGAGCTCCCACAGCTTCTTCTTCATCCTATAGCATCCCTGAAACTGTTTCTGACTCCTATGAAGCTCCTGCAGTTCCTTCAGAGTCCTATAGTGCACCTAAAACTTCTTCAAATTCATACGCTCCCCCACAGGCTCTCTCGGAATCTTATGGCGTTCCATCAAATCCGTCAGAATCCTACAGTGTTCCGGCACCTCCTTCGGAATCCTACGGTACTCCTTCAGCTCCTTCGCAGACCTACAGTGCCCCATCGTCCCCTCCAATTTACATCCCTCCTGTGGTTCCATCCGATTCCTACAGTGCCCCTAGTGCTCCGTCTGAGTCCTACGGTGTTCCTTCACCTCCCTCTCAGTCGTACAACACTCCCTCTGAGTCCTATCAAGCTCCTTCATCTCCCTCTCAATCCTACAACACTCCTTCATCTCCCTCTCAATCCTACAACACCCCTTCATTATCTTATAGTGTTCCTTCCCAGTAAATTTGTCGTTACTACAGGTGTTTGCAGAACGATGTCTAATAATATCTTTAGAACAGAATTTTACTACCTCTTAACTCCCGATAATTAATTTATAAGGACTGAAAGAGAACATCTGTATCTTTAAATTTTACAAGAATATAGGGTTTATTTTCTGCGCAACTTATATTTTGTCTTCTGATATTAAACTTGTCGTTATTTGAATAATAACAAGTATCTTCATGGTACACAGACTACGATATATAATACTCATTTGATTGTATCAGAGCCGAGATTAAGCATCCTGTAATTTCAATTTTTTTTTTATTATTTAATGATATAGGCCTGGGTAAAAAAATAATACTCCAACGACTTTATATGAATTGCTATTGACCGAATCTGCCTGTGTAAATCCTTTATGTCACACTATTTAATTTTTGTATACGAATGTGCTCAACCGGTTTTTTTAAATACCACATAGCTGTATAAACATATATTTTTCC
>NC_134786.1:21384868-21389868 GCF_046742065.1 Oratosquilla oratoria | reverse complement strand
CGAATGTTGGAAGACGATAAAATTTTGTCTAGGTCTCTCGTTAGACTGGAATTTGGACCACCCAATACTTAGTGTTGGACTTTTCTCTTTTGTTGCGTAGTATACTACGGGCCTTCTCCTCCAGGGTGCAAAGTAGGCCTTTGGGGTATTTGAGCCCTTCAAAAGTTGTTTTAATAATTTTAATTTCATCCGCCAGAAATTCGTCACTGCAACTGCGAAATGCTCTTAAGAACAGGCCTATCACCACACCAGTCTTGGTCCTCTTATTATGTGCACTGTAGTAATGAATTAAGTAATTTTTACTCATCGGTTTCCTGTAAACTTTAAATTTAACGCCACATCCTGATCTTATCAATACGGTGTCTAGAAAAGGTAGTTGCCCGTCTATCTCACTTTCGATCGTGAATTGGATGTCAGAATTCACACTATTTAGATTAGACAATAAGTTTTCAGTTTTAGTATTGTAGTGGGTAATTACTAAAACATCGTCCACGTATCTCAGCCATACAATATTTTCAGATATCATGCGGAGAAAAAACTTGTTTTCTAACATCATAACTAAAGTGCACATGTTACTGCATATGCTAGAAGCATACTTAAGAAGCATGAGTCTCGTTACCTTGTCACACATTTAGAGACACAAGAAGTGGTGTGGGTTTTAAAGCATTTTCGTGTTATCACTTTTGGATATCCTATTACAGTCTACACGGATCATACTGCTATCACACGACAAAAATCTTTCAGGCCGCCTAGCCAGATGGTTCTTTACTACTGAAGAATTCAACCCAGACCTTAAACATATTCTGGGAAGTGCAAACAATGTTGCTGATGCACTTTCACAAAATGTACCTTGGGAGGATTGGCCTCTTCATGTCAACGCTTGCATTAATAACACAATTAATGTTTTCACACGTAAGACGTCTCATTACGTCATCTACAGAATTGAAAAAAGGCTCCCATATGATATATTAGCCAATTCTATTCGTCTCCTCTATGATTTTTATGATTATAGTCAACTCCAATGCCATACATTGCATAGAATATATGATTCTGTGAGAAACTTGAAGACTCCAAGTCCAAAATGTTGAAACGACAGCATAGCAATGCTACGCCTGTTAACATAAATACTGGTAATCATGTATATAAAAGCATGTCTGACCGCCAATCTAAACTAAATTGTAGATTTACAGGCTCATTTTTGGTGACTGAAAAGTTGCATCCCAATAAGTTCAGGGTCTTTGATCCTTCACAGGGACTGAGTGAAATATTGCACGTGGACAGGCATAAGGCAACAAAAGTGCCTATCCCTGCATTCGCCCAGCCTCTCCCAAGGCCCACTGTACAAACTGTGCCTTATTTATCACCATTAGCATCACTATTCAGTGGGTCCAATGCCTTAATGTCTGTATGTGAGCATTACATATGATGTTATCCATGGTGTCTTCAGTTGCATTCTTTGTAACATTTACAATTTTTGTGTCCATTTCTTATGTAATTCTTTTGTTGTAATTCTTATGTTGTATTCTTTGTAATGTTTACGATTATAGTGTTCACTTCTTATGTATAATGTGTAAATTTTGTTTCATAATTATGTGTTATGTCCCGGACGTCCGGCAATTGTTATCAATTTTCTTAATGGCGCCAGTACTTGTATATATATTATTGCCTTGTTTTGTGTATGTATATATATGTTTATTTTATATGTGTCAAGCTTCTATGTATATTCATGTATTTTTTATCCACACTTTGTATGTCTACTATATTTAAGGGACTGTGGGAAGTGCTTATAGGTGAACGTGTCATAAAAGTTGTTCAATTTCTTTGGTGAACTTATGTATACTTACTCTATCGGAAAGAGTATTATTGCATACTAAATTGTTTTAGTAACATGTATATATTACGTGTAGTTAATTTTTTTCTTTCTTTTTTTATGATAGTATCTGTAATCATTGAAGTATCCACAGGCATAGGTAATCAGCCTACTATGTAGGAAATGAAATATTAGAGTCTAGGAAACAACTTCATTGAGTTAGATTTTTTCCTACTCTCTTTTATTCTTTTTTATGATTTTTTTATTTTGAATAGTAGAAACTTCAGTGAAAATCTGCTATGATAAATTAAACAAAAAAATTAAGTTACAGTTTCCTTTGTTTTTTTCTGATCAAATTAAAGAATTACTCTTTCTCTTTACAAATTCGAAAGAATGAATGAAATCGGACAAAAAGAAACAGAGCTATGGCTATTTAAATATAAAAAACATAAACTTTTCAGGAGAGGCATTTAAAGTTTAAAGGAGCGCACCGGCATTTAAAATCCTCCGGCCGCGTACTCACTCGTGACATTGTCTATTTTTTTACGTTTCCGTTTAAAACTTTAAACAAAACTGAACTGGCTATCGAAAATTTGACTTAATTTCAATATACAGAATGTTTTTTCATGCAATGGGGTTGCCAGATGTCGCCAATAATTTATCTATTTCATTTTATATATAAGAACAGAAACGGAATTGAGCTGTAATATTTGGTCGAAGTGTTACAGCCATCATAGAGAATCTTTTGAATACCTGTTGGTAGAATAAAAGATAATACGATCGCATGCATGACTGGTAGTCTAACAGATACGCGACAGGGCGACATCCTTTCTCCTTTAGCTTTGAAGAGATACTGAGATCCTTGTGGTGATTGACGATTAGTGTTGGGCAAGTTGCCAGATATCTCCATATATATTAATTATAGTAAACAAAACAGAACTGGGTATCAAAATTTTGACTTTATTTCAATATACAGAATGTTTTTTCATGCAATGGGGTTGCCAGAGGTTGCCAAAAATTTATCTATTTTATTTTATATATAAGAAAAGAAACGGAATTGAGCTGTAATATTTGGCTAAAGTGTTACCACCATCATAGAGAATCTTTTGAAATGTTTACCTAAAATTCGTTGATTTTCCAGAATTTTTCGTGTTTTCGCGCCCTACAGTCCCTTAATGTGGTGTGTGTGGAGTATGTTATCTCTGTTTAAAAATTGTCTTACCTTGTTATTCATTTCCCCCCTGTTTGCTCTGTGGGGTCACCGTGTGGTGGTGGTCGAGCGATGTGATAGTATGTGTATTATACTTACGTATTGCTCATTTAGGAACTGGATATTTTCCTCACTAATTGTATTATTAATCAAATTATAGTGTATTTATAATGTGTGTACCGTATTAGATGTGAGGACTAGGTGTTCCACCCAAGCAAGCTCCTGTGAGTTTGCCGTCAAATCTGAGCTTGGTGGCGTGGCTCGCCACTCCTGTATCAATCTCACTCATGTAAACACGCTTTTATATTATATTATATCATATATACATACATATATATATATATATATATATATATATATATATATATATATATATATATATATATAGTGCATGGAGTGTTTGGTGGCGCAATATACGTTTAAAATATTCTTTAATACTTTTATTTGCCACCCTACTACATACTTTATATACATTTGATAACAAGCTAATCGGTCGGTGATTACTAAGGTGCTTTAGGTCTCCTTTTTATGAAGCAAAATCACTATAGCATTGCACCACGATTCAGGAACGCTTCCTTGACATAAGCACTGGGTGTACAACTGAGCTAACTTAATATGAACCTCTTTCCCTGCATCTTTCAAAAGATCTATCAACATATCATCCTCCCCAGGTGCTTTCCTTGTTTCATATTTTTAGAGCAAGTTCTACTTCTTCCTTTGTAATCTCTGGTACACAACTAACGTCTACAGACAAATTTACTGACTCAACCATAATCTTCGACGAATAAAGCTCTTGGTCAAAATTTTCTACTCTTTTTACCATTCTGTCTCTGCTTTTAAAGATCTCTCTATTTCTGTTTTTTAGACATATCATTTGCTGTCTTTCTAAAGCATGTCTGTGCTCGGTCCTTTTGATACTTTTACATTTTCCCTATTTCATCCATGGTTTTCCTCCTTTTCTCTGAGTTCTGCCTTTTGTTGATAAGCTTGTTTAGTTCTACTCTTTCTATTTCCTCTTTCCTGCTCTTAAGTTGTATGGTCCTTCTTTCAATTAGGTTATTTGCAGCTTTAGGGTATTTGTTTTCTCTAATACTTTTTGTATTTTTTATTTTCTCTGCCGATTCCCTAATGATATTCACTAAATTCAAACTCATGTCCTCAAAGGTGTCCTCGTTAGTTCTTAAAGCTTCGAATCTATTTTTGATTTCTAACTGAAATTTCTCTTTATTTGCCTTAACCTTCGCAATGCTTATTTTCTTTTTTAAAACTAGTTTATTTCTCTCGAATCTGAAACTGAATTTAGCTGTGCAACCTACCATTCTATGGCCACTAGCTATGTTGATTTTATGACAGTAACATTGCTAACGATCTTGCTCTCATCTCCTAATATGAAGTCTATTTTGTTATTTGTGGTTCCATTTGGAGTTCTCTAGGTTTGTTTACAACCTACAATTTTTTGAAAGAAAGTGTTCATTATCCTCAAGATGTAGTTTTCTACTGAATTGACTAACATCTCGCCTCTGTCATTTCTTTCACCTACTCCATTGAGATCTCTTATTATCAATGTCTACTTACTTTTTTCTCGATCCCTTACTTGACTTAAATCATCATAGAAGGACTCAATTTTATCGTCTGAATTCTGTAAAGTTGGTACACAAACCTGAACTACTTTTAGAATGAACCTTTTACACAGCCTAATTACAATCCAAGCTATCTTGTCTGACAAACTACTGAACTTGAGAACATTACCAGCAATCACTCTGTTTATTAAAAATCCTACTCCACTAGATCTTTCTTTGTCCTTAGCTCTATAGTAGAACAGGTAGTGACCATCTTGTAATTGTTGGTTTGATCTTTGGTGAATTACAAAAAAAATTGTTAGAAGGACGAATTGGGTAGCGTAGTCGCTCCTTGAGGCGCGGAAGTGAAGTTCAGTAGGATAGTGAGCCGGTTGGAAAAACGGAGATAGTTCTTTGCTTT
>NC_134786.1:21362368-21379868 GCF_046742065.1 Oratosquilla oratoria | reverse complement strand
ATCTATTTGTTTCCAGAATATGCCTTAACTTTAATTTTTTTTTTCAACAATGGTAATCACAAACTGTTACTTTGAATTATGTTGGAAAATTTGTATGGCGTGCTTATGATGCTTCTAAGGCGGACAAAATGTCATAGTAGTAATAAGTTATTATTTTAACCAGTGCACTTCGCATGACGAAAGAAAAAGATGAAAAAGTGACCACGGTTCCACATCAGGAAAGTAAACTGGAGGAACATCCAAGGACCTGGGTGACATGCACAGCCAATTACAACCGCAGCACGGAAGCGACAGCGAGTATGTCTTCCCTATTTGTCCGTCACGTTTTCCACGCACATACGCATACACACACTAGCCCAAGCATGTACGTACATATGTAGGCAAACACACACACACACACACACACACACACACACACACACACACACACACACACACACACACACACACACACACACACACACACACACACACACACACACACACACACACACACACACACACACACACACACACACACACACACACACACACACACACACACACACACACACACACACACACACACACACACACACACACACACACACACACACACACACACACACACACTCGTGTACACACATACACACACAAACGTGCGAGAGCACGCATAGGCATTAATAAAGGTCTGTGTATTGCCTCTAATTGGCTAGTACATTATGTTGCCTTCGTATAACAAGAGTTAGTGCAGTTGGCATATATAACCTCAACACTGCTTACATGTGTCGGTATTCAGATGAACATTAAATTGCAGATTAATGAATAACGGACTGCAAAGCAACAAGATTGATTTCAAGCATACTGTAGAGAAATCACTTTGTCTAAGTATAATACAAAAAAAAAAAAAAAAAAATTACCTAAGCTGCTTTTTAATACCAGACCGGAGTGCTCCTCTTGGTGGTTTTAGTTTTATGACACGACACACTCACCCACCCCCACCCTATATACACACACAATCCGGTTCCTTTCTCTGTAAAGTTTCTTACATACATACATATACCAAGGGCTCTTCCTCCTTACAAGGGAGGTAGCCAAAAAGAAAAAGGCATAAAATAATTCCCACCCATTCCATCCTTAAATACACTCCACTACCCTCCACCCTCCCTCTTATCTTAGCACCTCCTGAATGACGGGTCATCCCTGCACCCTGTCCACTGCCCTGGGTCAGAGGCAGTGTCACAAGGCACAGCACATCCACAGCAAGGCCGCTTCATTAAATCGGCGACCCCCCCTCTCCGTCCCCCTATGCAGAAAATGAGAAGACGGGGAGAAATCCCTTCGGGCTGCGTCAAATTTTGCTCACACATACTACCTCACCCCCCATCCCCACACCCATTCCACCTCATGCATGACAACAAAGTTTCTTAAAGAAGAAAAAAAGTATTGCAGAGGCATCTGATGTACCCGTTGGCTGGACTTACCAACTGAACTCGCCAGTCGAACGTGACGACCGATCTCAGCGACCGAACTTGCCGATCGAACTCGCCGACCGAACTGGTCGACCGAACTCACCGATCGAACTCGCCGACCGAAGTCGTCGAACGAGCTCGCCGACCGATCTCACCTGAACTCTCCACTGGAAACTTTATACTTACTATTCCGCATGCGAAGCGAGAAGTGCTGCAGTCCAAGTGATTACCCAGCGTAGCCATGCTGACGATGCCGGTGCTTAAGAAAAAAAAACAAAAAAAACAACAAAAAACGATAGGATCATATCAAAACTAGCTTATAGAAATAATTGAAAAAAAAATTGGAATTCTGTATATTGCAGTCAATAGACAGCGGTCCTCTTCAAAATATGTACATATATATATATATATATATATATATATATATATATATTATATACATACATATATATATATATATATATATATATATATATATGCAAAGTAGACCACTTGGAAAAATTAAACTAACGAAGCAGAGCGCTTTCGTATATTACATCTTCAGTGCAACAAGTACATAGTGATAGGAATGCATAGAAAATATATACATTTCAAGAAAATTTGTTAAGTATCACAGAATTATTAAAAAGATTTAACGTAAAGATAGTTTTTAAACATAATAGTACAGTAAAACATAAACTCATCAACAATAGTATTGAACTTAAAAAAGGATGCATTTATAAAATTCTTTGCAAAATGTGTAATCAATTTTACATAGGTCAAACTGCCAAACCCTTAAACATTAGAATTGAACAACACAAGAAAAATGTTAGAGATGGCAATCATTCTAGTGGTATATTCAAGCATATTGAATTAAATAATCATCCAGTTGATTGGGGTAATGCCCAGGCAATCTATTATACCAACAACATAATAGCAAGAACTTTAATAGAATGAAGTTTGATTCATACCACCAGTAATCAAAATACCAACCTACATAAAGGCTTGTACAAACTTGATAATTTAATTTGTCAAGAAATTAGTAAGATAATATCAGGTAAAATGTAACCCAACGAATTGACCTAATGTCGCCCTATACCATTAGTAGAAACAGTGACCCTGGCGACTGTGACCTGATGTCGCCCCACCATCTTAAGATAATTGACAATGGCCTTCCCCTCTCCAGGGGGTAATTGGTCGCTACGCTTATTGTAACCGCACCCTCCACCCAACCGCACCCTCCATCCCACCGCTGCCACCAGTGTAACCGTTAGATATGGTTGTGTAGGTTGGGAGCAACGCTGCCACCAGTGTAGCCGTTATGATAGGTTGTGTAACCGTTGGATAGGTTGTGTAACCGTTAAATAGGTTGTGTAACCGTTAAATAGGTTGTGTAACCGTTAAATAGGTTTGTTTGGCGGAAGACGGCGCTTCTATTCAGGGCGTGGGAAGACCGCTTGCCAGCAGTGTAATCGTTCTGTAGGTTATATGGTTATGTAGGGAGGTCTTAATGCGGCGAGATAGACTCCAAAGCGGGAGTTTACTTATATTTATTCAAACAAGGGATTCAGGTTAAACTACAAATGGAAATGGCCCTTTGGGCTAAATACAATAAGTGCCAGGCCTTGACCTAGGGCACAATAGCTCTGACCTCTGGCCGGTAGGGTCTAGACCTACCTAGCCTCGGGTGGTAGGTTCTTCACCTACCCCAGCTCTGGCTACGTGACATGGGTGTTAAACATTTTATAGGAGTGTTAGTGGTTTCAAGCAAGGGTGTTAGTCTTGTTATTCATTGCATGGGGTCTGTTCTATGTAAGAGGGTTAGTCCTATAATTGGTGGATATTGTTTGGTATATTATATATATATATATGTTAGTTTATGCTTAATATACTAGGGCAGTTATAATAAAAGGATTTATGATAGGTTAGTCTGGTGACACTGGGCATCTATATCTTGTTTGTCTTCAAATGTGCTGCGTTAGGTGCATGGTGTGGGAAACGCAAGGTAAGCAAGAGGAAGTCTCGCTCTGTTGCAAGCATGTGGATCACGTGCGTGGTGGGTGATGGTTAGTAAGTTAGTAATGGATACATTATTCAAACTGTCCTTGTTCCTTTGTATCATGTATATATTTTCTATGCATTCCTATCACTATGTACTTTACACTGAAGATGTAATATACGAAAGCGCTCTGCTTCGTTGGTTTCTTTTTTCCAAGTGGTCTACTTTGCATAAGTGAACACACGTACCCGTGTTCTTATTAGCATATATATATATATATATATATATATATGTATGTATGTATATATATATATAACGTAGAAACCACTGTTGGAGTAGAAAAGACTGGAAACGGGGAAACTATATATTTCGATTGCAAACTGCAATCCTCTTCAGTAGATACAATTAAGAGAGAGCGTGATGCTTAAGTAGCACCCTTAACAAAAGAAATGTCCGGACTCTTCATCACCAACCTATTGAAAGCTCATTTGCCTCCTGACCTCACATACGGAGTGAGCCGAGGGTAGAGGCATCTTCCCATGTTCCCCTTTCTTTTGTTAAGGGTGCTACTTAAGCAGCACGCTCTCTCTTAATTGTATCTACTGAAGAGGATTGCAGTTTGCAATCGAAATATATAGTTTCCCCGTTTCCAGTCTTTTCTACTCCAACAGTGGTTTCTACGTTATTGACAAATGTGTGATTACATTTTTCACCTGTAATATATATATATATATGTATATATACATACATATATATATACATACATATACATATATACATACATATATATATATATATATATACACACATATATATATACATCTAGATCTCTTAATCCAACATTCGCCAACCGCCTAATAACAAAATGATAACAAACAAACAGACAAATAATACAAACAAACAAATAATCTATTATAATAAAGTAATAGCCTCTGTCTGTCTGTCTGATTGTTTATTTGTTTGTTTGTATGTATACGAACTCCTAGGGTTTTAGAGATAGACCACCATAATCATATATATTTTGATACTCCATCACTCCAGGTACTTAGATAACTATATTTCATTTCGAAAAAAAATATTTTGGTTAGGCTTAAGGGTTAAAGTTAGGAGGTTTATATAGTATCCCCTGAAGTCGCGTAGTATTTTTTGTGACTTAAGAATTACTATGATTAAACAAACCATTGTATGTGTCCATAAATATTATCTACATTTGTGAAATTAATGTTGCCACAAACCATGATAGCTTTTGTAAGAAGAAAGCATGCATATGGAAAGTGATTGTATAATTTTACAAAATGTTGAAATATTGGTTATTTTTATTTGATTTTTGTGCGGGCGGAAATAGTTCATTCACAAACTCCTACGTTTTTGCAGATAAATTCCTATAACTATATATATTCTGAAGATAAATAAACTAGATACATTTCTTCACCTTTCAGCTGTAGATATTTATTGTCAATCTACACACACACACACACACATCCACATACACATGCACACAAAAGAATGTGTGCACATTATATTTGTGTTTGTGTATGCATGTATTTTCAATCTAGGGTGTCCCAACTTCGGGAGCGGGGGGCGCACACCTGGGAGGGGGAGCATTTAAAGCTATATTTAATTGAAAAATATATATTTTGGTTAGGGTTAAGGGTTAAAGTTAGGTGGTTTATGGTGAGGGAACACGCCACTATTGTAGTCTCCCCTTAAGTTATCATTTTTGTAACATAAGAATCAGTATAATTAAACAAACCATTGTATGTGTTTATAAATATTATCTATATTTGTGAAATTAATGTTGCCACAAACCATGATAGCTTTTGTAAGAAAAAATCATTCATATATAAAATGATTGTATGATTTTACCAAATGTTGAAATGTTGCTTATTTTCATTTAATTTTAGTGCGGCGGAAATTTATAATTTACAAACTCTTCCTAGGTTTTTCCAAATAAACCCCTATAACCATATATATTCTGAAGATAAATAAAGTAGATACATTTCTTCACCTTTTAGCTGTAGGCATTTATTGTCAATCCACACACACATTCCCACACGCACGGAAAATAATGATATTTGTGTTTGTGTATACATGTATTTTCAAACTAGGGTTCCCCAACCTTCGGGTAGGGGGGCGCACATCTAGGAGGGGGAGTGTTTAAAGCTATATTTCATTAAAAAAAATTGGTTAGGGTTAAGGGTTAAAGGTAGGTATGGTGTGGTTAGGTTAGGGATTATTCACGAACAATTAAACTTTGAATTGCTATTTTACAAATAATGTCATAAACAAAAAAGACAATGATCAACTTTTGATGTTATTTTTGCAAATTTGATTTACAAGCAAAAATAATAATAATAATAATAATAATAATAATAATAATAATAATGTAATTTGGATTTTGTACATTAAAGAAATACTGTTTTCACATTTTTCATGCGCTACATTTTCCATTGAGTTATATTGATACGTGTAACTTTTCTCCACAAATTCTATCAAAATTAAAAAATCAACATTTGCCTGCAGCAACAAGAAAAAGGAAAAAAAATTATAATGTAATTTTGGATTGATACATTAAAAGAATACTGTTTTCACAATTTTTTTCCGTTACATTTTCCATTAAGTTATACTGATACGTGTAACTTTTCTCCACAAATTCTATCAGAATTAAAATAATCAGCATTTGCCCGCAGCAACGCGCGGGTAATTTGGCTAATATAGAATAAATGGCAGGCATTACAACATTTTCCTTAGGTGTTTACCTAAACGGATCTCAAAGATTTGAACTGATCTACATTGCACTGCCTCTGTAGGAAGTTCATTACATTCATTAACTACACGGTTGGCGAAGTTGTTTCCACCCACTTCCAAATTGAATATATTTCCTGACAGTTTCAGACCATTATATACATATATATATATATATATATATATGTATATATATATATATATATATATATATATATATATATATATATATATATATATATATATATATATATATATACCGTATATAGAATGTATATATGCTTGTATGTATATGTGCGTACACCAATACATACACCTAGGATCAGATGAGGGATTAAGGGATTTAGTGACGAAGTTTAGGAGAGTATACGATAGGAGAAATTTGGAGGTAAATGTGGGTAAAAGTAATGCGATGAGATGTACAAAGGGAGATGCTATGATGCATGATAGAGAGTGGGTGGGGAATGGGTAAGTGTGAATGATATTTTGACACAGCCCGAAGGGATTTCTCCCCGTCTTCTCTTTTTCTGCATGAGGGGATGGAGAGGTGGGGTCGCGACTAAGTGGAGAGGCCTTGCTGTAGATGTGCAGTATATTGATAGATTGTTTCTGACCCAGGGCAGTGGATGAGATACAGGGATGACCCATGATCCAGGAGGAGCCAAGAAAAGAGGGAGGGAGGGAGGGAGGGGGTGAATGGGAGAGGAGTATTGTGGGGATGAAATGGGTGGGAGTGGATTTATGCCTTTGGTTTTTGGCTACCTCCCTTGTAAGGGAGAAAAATCCGTTGGGATATGTATGAATGTATGTATGTATGTATGTATGTATGTATGTATGTATGTATGTATGTATGTATGTATGTATGTATGTATGTATGTATGTATGTATGTATGTATGTATGTATGTATGTATGTATGTATGTATGTATATATGTATGTATGTATGTATGTATGCATGTATGTATGTATGTATGTATGTATGTATGTATGTATGTATGTATGTATGTATGTATGTATGTATGTATATATGTATGTACGTATGTATGTATGTATGTATGTATATTACATCATATACCATATATCATAACATATACTATATTATATCATACTGTATCTATACAGTATCATACTACCTTACTCTATTTATACTTATTAACATTTCTTATCAATTACCATTAATTGTTCTTTGATTTTTATTTTCTATTTCTTCAATTAGATTTTTAAATCTCTATCTATTTTCTATTCTGTTTCTTTTTTCTTTTCTATTTGTTGTTTGCTTTGTTTTTGTTTATTTTTCCAATATAGATTTCTTTTTTAATCTTATTTCAATTTACTTTATTTCATAATGTTTTATCTTGTTCTATTCTATTCTGCTTTACCGTATCTTATGTTGTTCTGTTTTACTTTATTTTATTTCATTTCATCTTATTTTATCTTATTCTCTTCTGGCTTATTTGATGCGTTCCGTTAAGGAAAAGAATGGCATATGCCTGATAGAAAGAAACAGTTATGAAATAAAAGCTACGGCTTTTAGATATGATAGAGTCAGATCCAATCTGCATTTTGTACTTATCAATCCATTGGATGTTGTCGCTGTGTCTTCACTGAAAGGGTTAGGAGTGGAGAGGAAAAAGGGGAATAGTAGAAAGGCTTATGACAAGTGGTGAAATTACTTCGAGAGGGAGGGCAATCCTTACAGTATGTGTAAAATGTAGTATAATTCGAGAGATGAGTAAGTGAACACATTAATAAATGAATGAAGGAATAAGTGAGCGAGTGAATGAACGAATGATTAACTAATAAATTAATGAACAAATGAATAAACACATGTAGAAATAATTTAATAAACAATTAATTAGACATATGAATATGTACAAATAGACAGACGAATAGGAAATTCAAAGAGATGTAAGAAAGAAAAAGTACGAAAGTAAGAAAAGATTCTGGATGAATGGTAATTTGAAGATGCAAGAGGGGTAATAGTGGAGAGAGAGGTTAATGTTGTTTGTCTCGTTTCACGCGTATCACCTTCAAAACGTGCGTCGCCCTCGATGTATTGCTCTCAAAAAACCAAGAGTGGATATGGACGCTTTTACGTGTGGTCCTGGTCGTGATAGATAGAGGGATACATACATACATACATACATACATACATACATACATACATACATACATACATACATACATATATATATATATATATATATATATATATATATATATATATATATACATAAAAAAAGATTTCTCTCTAAACCTTCCAACCTCCTACTCCGGAAATGAGTCATCACCGGAAACACTAACTCCCGGGGACACATCTGACTCAGACTCAGAAAGTGGTGCTAACAAGAAAAAGAGAATCTTTACGGAATTCTGACAAAAGAATCTTTACGAAATATTAATGAGAAAATATTTACGAAATATTGCCAAGAGAATCTTTACCAAATGTTAATAAGAGAATCTTTACGAAATATTACCAAGAGAATCTTTACGAAATATTGCTAAGAGAATCTTTACGAAATATTGCCAAGAGAATCTCCACTCCACTAACATAAAAAAATATTTCTCTCTAAACCTTCCAACCTCCTACGCAAGGCCCAACCCGGAAATGAGTCATCACTGGAAACACTAATATTATCATGGAAAAAGAAAGTGGTGCTAATAAGAAAAAGAGAACCTTTACGGAATTCTGACAAAAGAGTCTTTACGAAATATTAATGAGAAAATATTTACGAAATATTGCCAAGAGAATCTTTACCAAATGTTAACAAGAGAATCTTTACGAAATATTATCAAGAGAATCTTTACGAAATACTGCTAAGAGAATCTTTACGAAATATTGCCAAGAGAATCTATATACATGAATAAAGTTTTTCAGTTTTGAAAATTTCCTGGCGTTTTTATGACCACCTTCCGAAATTTTGTTGCCTTTATGATTGACCGAACGAGAAAGAGAAACAGAGAGTGAGACGAGGGGAGAATTTGACGACAACGTCAGTAGACTTTGACGACTCCTTTTGGAGACTGAAGACTCCTTCGGGAGATTTTGAAGACTCCTTCGCAAATAGGGGAAGAAGAACCTGATCAATCCATCGTGTGCATTCCAAGATCAATTTTCAGTAAGACAGAAGAAGAAGCCGTAGCCATGATTATGCCCGAAGAAATTTACACAGTGGATTATTCTAAAGACCTTTCACTGAGGGACATCGTTAGAAAGAGAAGGAAGATTTGAATTTCCACTTATGTGTTTAATGTATTTTTCATGTACAAAATCGTAGTAGGTCTAAATAAAATTATGGAATTTATTGTTACTCTTTTATTTTCCCATTTTGGTACATTAAAACTACGCCGTAGGCCAAGCACACCTGGCGAAGCCAGGTCCGGGTGCTTGTATATATATATATATATATATATATATATATATATATATATATATATATATATATATATGTATATATATACATTTATATATATATGTATATATATATATATATATATATATATATATATATATATATATATATATTCGTAAATAGCTGGAGTCCAGGAAATTTTTTTTTTTTTTTTTTTTTTTTCTTAAGAAAGCATACGCTGGACTCGTCGTTTGCCAATTTATTCCGACGTTTCGAAATGTCGTAATAAATTGGCTAAACGATAAGTCCAGCGTATACTTTTTTCTCAAAAAAAAAAAAAAAAAAAAAAAAAAATATATATGTATATATATATTTATATATATATATATATATATATATTAGTGAATTTAGGGAGCAGATTCTCTTCAATGCATTTCTTATTAGATAACACAGCAAACTGGGCGTCAGTTATCTTTTTATTGAGACTTTCTATTCTTCTAATAACTTTTCTCTCTAAAGGAGGGAGAAGGTATACAATACTTCCAAACGAGTCCATGACTGGGTAGGAAAACTAACATTTTACGACGTCTCGCCTATGCATTAGGCATCTTCTGGTAATTTATTTAGAAAAGCTACATACTAAGATGATACAAAGATAGATACATTGGGAGAGATCTAGGACTGTGACAATTCATCCTTTCCAGTCCGCTACTCGTGACCCATACAACTCTAGGGTCCCGCACATATTTTGTTGTATGTTAATAAGTGTCATATAATTTCTGATCATCACTGCCTCCATGCATTCTAGTTTTGTTATGTTATCATTCCTGGCGATTATCATTGTGTTCTTGTTTAGGTGTTGTCTTAATATGTTGCTCTTGTGAGATTTTGTCATGTGTGATTTTATTGCCCCGTTCTGCATGTGGTACGTGAGTCTTTGTGAAAGTGTTTGTGTTGTGTACCCGATATACTCGTCTGTACAAAGCGCACCGCCTTTGTTAGAATTACAAGTATGTTTGTACACAACATTGCACTGTTTTAATTTATCCTTTTGTGCTGCCTAATGCATAGGCGAAACGTCGTAAAATGTTAGTTTTCCTACCCAGTCATGGACTCGTTTGGAAGTATTGTATACCTTCTCCCTCCTTTAGAGAGAAAAGTTATTAGAAGAATAGAAAGTCTCAATAAGAAGATAACTAACGCCCAGTTTGCTGTGTTATTTAATAAGAAATGCATTGAAGAGAACCTGCTCCCTAAATTCACAAATATAAGCTTACACGACGGAGCAGTGCAGCATAAACAGTTTACGCTCGACTTCAGATGGAGGCCGCTGTACGAGCAAATGGATTATAAGAAACAACAACTCAAGGGGCTGAAATTAGAATTAGTTGAAGCCGTGGAGGATTTCGATCATTGTAACATCACTTCAGATCTTCGGAACAAGATTGAGGAGGCCTTACAGCATAGTATCTCCATGCACACCAACGCCACGGAAACACGCGTGCAAAAGAAACTTAGCTGCCTATACGGAAAAAAGATATTTCTGCCTAAAAACACTGACGGCTTTGTTAATCTTTCCAACTACCAACTCTCGGAAAACCAGAAGGAGTTCCTCAACTTAGGTTTGAAATGAAATTACATGCCACAATACAAGAAAGCTGAGAAGACTGCGGAACTGGAACTACTTTACAGGAACCTGTGCAATCTCCGTATAGAAGGTATGATTCAGCTTAACTCAGATGTAAAAGAACAACTTCAGGCCGAAAGTACTAAACACAGATCCTTTGGTAGTGGGTCCCTGCTCACTGCAGAGTTACGCCAAGCTGCTAAGGAACTTCGTGAGAATAATGACATAGTGATACGCAGAGCGAACAAAACTGACCTATCTGTTATTTTAAACCGATCTGACTACATTGATAAAGTTGAAAGTTTATTGCAGGATTCCTCCAAATTCCTACGTGTCAACAGGAACCCTGAAGATGATATCCGGAAGAAGGTAACAAAATTAATTAAAATCGCAAATGCAGTAGTAGATGGTGTTAAATTTCAGAACTTGCATGGTCATTATGAGCCCGGATATTTCTATGGAAATGTTAAGACTCACAAACCTGGCCAAATACTAAGACCTATCATTTCACAAATACCTACTCCCACATACCACCTGGCAAAACAACTGAACGACCTAATTACCCCATACATACCCACTACCCATGCCCTTCGCTCTACAGACGAATTCATAGATATCCTTAGAAATACTGACCCCCAAGGAATCTTAGCTTCGTTAGATGTAGAAAGTTTATTTTCTTTCGTGCCTGTGGATGAAACAATTCAAATCATTTTATGAAATGTCTTCCACCATGACACTTTGCCCCCACCTAAGGTATCACGCCCCGTCCTTGAGGACATGCTACGTGCCTGCACACAAAAAAAAGCACCATTTAGATGCCCTTCAGGTAAAATCTATTTCCAGGTTAATGGTGTCGCAATGGGCAGCCCATTGGGAGTACTTTTTGCCCAAGCTTACATGTGCTATATTGAAAACTTCGTCCTAAATTCCATCAACCCCTCACCAAAAATGTATTTAAGGTACGTTGACATCTTTGTTGACGTAGACGGAGACGAATAGCTTGAAAACCTTAAGAGGGCTTTGGAAAAGAACTCCTGCCTACGATTCACTATTGAAAAGAGTGTAGAGAACAAAATTCCTTTTTTAGACGTGTGGGTAGATGGATCAGATGGCATTTTCACCACTGATGTTTACAGAAAACCTAGTGACTAATGAAGGTGCCTAAACGGGATGAGTGAATGCCCCTCTAAGTATAAAAAAAAGTGCGGTACGGGCTTACATTACAAGGGCCTTCAATCTTTTTTTCAAATTGGTCTCTTCTTCACCAAGAATTAAAGAGGATAAAACAAATCTTAACTAATAATGGCTTCCCGTTGATTGACATTGACAAAGAAATAAAAACTAAAATGGATTTAGTCAACAACACCGTTTTAGATGAAAGTAGTAAATTAAATCATATCAACCTTTACTACTAGAATACAATATCTTCAGTTTATAAAAAAGATGAAAATGTCCTGAAAGAAATAATAAAAAAGAATTGTAAACCAACAAAAGAAGGGGATAAGCTTAATTTGATAATTTATTACAGGAACCCCAGAACATCATCTCTAGTCATGAAGAATAATCTGGCAGCACAAAAGAATAAATTAAAACAGTGCAATGTTGTGTACAAACATACTTGTAATCTTAACAAAGACGGTGGGCTTTGAACAGACGAGTATATCGGGTACACAACACAAACACTTTCACAAAGACTCACGTACCACATGCAGAACGGGGCAATAAAATCACACATGACGAAATCTCACAAGAGCAACATATTAAGACAACACCTAAACAAGAACACAATGATAATCGCCAGGAATGATAACATAACAAAACTAGAATGCATGGAGGCAGTGATGATCAGAAATTATATGACACTTATTAACATGCAACAAAATATGTGCGGGACCCTAGAGTTGTATGGGTCACGAGTAGCGGGCTGGAAAGGATGAATTGTCACAGTACTAGATCTCTCCCAATGTATCTATCTTTGTATCATAGTATGTAGCTTTTCTGAATAAATTACTAGAAGATGCCTAATGCATAGACGAGACGTCGTAAAATGTTAGTTTTCCTACCCAGTCATGGACTCGTTTGGAAGTATTGTATACCTTCTCCCTCCTTTAGAGAGAAAAGTTATTAGAAGAATAGAAAGTCTCAATAAGAAGATAACTAACGCCCAGTTTGCTGTGTTATTTGATAAGAAATGCATATATATATATACATATATATATATATGTATAAATATATATACATATATATATATATATTTGTGTGTGTGTGTGTGTGTGTGTGTGTGTGTGTGTGTGTGTGTGTGTGTGTGTGTGTGTGTGTGTGTGTGTGTGTGTGTGTGTGTGTGTGTGTGTGTGTGTGTGTGTGTGTGTGTGTGTGTGTGTGTGTGTGTGTGTGTGTGTGTGTGTGTGTGTGTGTGTGTGTGTGTGTGTGTGTGTGTGATTGCTCTGGCTACTCTGCATGGACACTCATTCAACACCACAATCAACTCCAAAAGAAAATTTGACAGAATATCACCAAGTCAGCCCCCGGACATAAGGCACACACTACAAGCAACACCAGAATCACAAGGGACATATTCCCACTGAGTCCACCCGTGGACAAAACCCCCCATATTTATTGTGACCTCTCCCAATTACCACTCTAGTTTGTTTTTTACTGTAACCTCTCCCACTTACCACTTTAGTTGTATTTAATCTGTAACAGCTTTGTACCAAATATATTTTGTACTTGAAAATGCTCAAAGATGAGCGAAACGTCGTACGGTAGTATTTTATTCCGCCTCCCCGATGAGCCGAGATCTCTGATTAGAAAACTTGAGTCTATCAACAAGAAGTTGATTCTAGCCCAAGCTGCGGTCAAATTTAATTCAACATGTATAAAAGAAGAATTACTGCCCACTTTTACGAATATTATGACCCACGACCCGGTAGTCCGTCTTGCTGACTTTACCCTGGATTATCGGAGAAAGCTTCTCCAACACCAGCAAGCCATCAAAAGAGAACAGTGTACCAAGCTTCAAGCCGAACTTGAGTACATTGAAAACAAATGGTCCTCCTGTGTGATCCCAGATGACCTTAGACAATCTATTACGTATCATCTACATAATATTCTCTCGCAGTCTCGCCGTTCCAGCGAAGCTAAAACTTTGAAAAAACTATTCCATCTCAACCGTGGCCCCCTCTGCTTCCCGCAGAACAAAGAAGGCTACATCAATCTGACAAGCTACGAGCCGACCCCCGACCAGATTAAACTCCTAAACCTCGGCCTCAACTGTCATGCCCTAAAAGGCCCAGCCGTCACCAGAAGAGAGTGGAGATAGAGGTTCTCCTTGAGAACATCTACGCTCTAGAACGCGAGGGTAAAGTCTCTATTTCCCCCAACCTTTCTGTCGAATTGTTGGCCGAAGCAGGTAAATCTCGAGGTTCCTATAGGAGTCGTCTGATTGATGCCAGCCTGAAGAAAGCCGCTAGAGAACTCCGGGAAAACAAAGATATTGTTATAAGAAGAGCCGACAAATCTGCTGTGTTCGTTGTCCTGCCAAAGTGTGAGTACTTACAAAAGATGAATATGATCTTGGGAAATGCCTCTAACTTTGAACGAATCTCCAGGGATCCTACTACCAAGTTGAAATCTAAGTGCAATGCCATAATTGATGCCATTAACGCCAAAGCCGGGGGAATCCACCTTTCCCGCATTTCTGGGGACCATGGTCCTGGCTATGCTTATGGCAATGTGAAAACACATAAACCCAACTACCCGCTTAGACCTATTATCAGCCAAATCCCCACCCCGACCTACAGCCTAGCAAAAACTCTAAACAGCCTTCTCTCTCCCTATACTCCCAGTACCTGGTTGCTCAAATCCCCTAAAGAGTTAATTGATTTACTCCACAGCAAAGAACCCACAGGCCTTATTGCATCTCTTGATGCCGAAAGCCTTTTTACTAACGTCCCCGTGGATGAGACAATAGACTTAATCTTGGACGAGGTCTACCGTTCCCACCATCAACACTTGGACATCCCGGAGAATCTGCTGCGTCTTCTGCTTGAAGCCTGCACTAAAGGATCACCATTCCGTGGACCAGATGGAAAAATGTATAGGCAGGTGGACGGTGTGGCGATGGGGTCCCCACTTGGGGTCCTCTTTGCCAACTTTTACATGGGCCTGGTGGAGAGAAGAGTTCTTTCTGTTCCCCATCTTCGTCCTTTCACTTACGGTAGATATGTGGACGACATTTTTGTGGAGGTCAGAGACCGGAAACATCTACAGGATTTACGTGACGCGTTTATAAGTAGCTCTTGCCTTAATTTCACTCTCGAGCTGCATGATGATGGGTCCTTACCCTTCTTAGACGTGTTTGTTAAGCCAGTTGATAGCAAATTTGTGACTTCAGTTCATGTCAAAGAAACTAATGAAGGAAGATGCCTGAACGCCGAAGGAGAATGTCCCACCTCTTATAAAAGAAGTGTCATCCACTCTTACGTCAACAGAGCATTCACCCATTGTTCTACTTGGCCCCTACTCCATCAAGAGCATCAACGCCTACAGCAAGTCCTAGTGAATAATGGATATTCCAACAAGGACGTCCAGCCTATCATCATGCAAAAGATGAACGCTTATATGAGATGTCACAACCCCCGCCCTGAGAAACGCCCTCCAATCCTTCTGAATTACAGATCTTTCATGAGTACGGCATACCGTGCTGATGAAAGAGTATTGAGGGAAATAGTTCAACGTAGAACCCGTCCCATAGACCTCGAGGACAAGTTGGAGCTCCGTATTTTCTACAAAAACACCAAAACCTCTAACCTCATCCTAAAAAATAACCCTTTCGTACCCAAAACCTACTCAAAAGAAGTAAAGTCGTTTACAAATTCATCTGCCCACACGAAGACTGCAAGCTTCGTCCTTCTTCCTATATAGGAATGACGACAACTTCTCTTTCCCGACGCCTCACTTGCCATTTACAGAACGGAGCTCCAAAGAAACACTTTTCTGATACACACTCTACTCTTTTGTCCAGGGATATCTTGGTCGACAATACGAGGATTCTAGATTCTGCCAATGACAGCCACCGGTTGGAGATTCTAGAGGCCATTTATATTAAGGAAAAACCCCCCTCTATGAATATACAAAATGGAATGACCCCACTTGCTCTGGCTACTCTACATGGACACTCATTCAACACCACAATCAACTCCAAAAGAAAATTTGACAGAATATCACCAAGTCAGCCCCCGGACATAAGGCACACACTACAAGCAACACCAGAATCACAAGGGACAGATTCCCACTGAGTCCACCCGTGGACAAAATCCCCATATTTATTGTGACCTCTCCCAATTACCACTTTAGTTTGTTTTTTACTGTGACCTCTCCCACTTACCACTTTAGTTGTATTTAATCTGTAACAGCTTTGTACCAAATATATACTTGAAAATGCTCAAAGATGAGCGAAACGTCGTACGGTAGTATTTTATTCCGCCTCCCCGATGAGCCGAGATCTCTGATTAGAAAACTTGAGTCTATCAACAAGAAGTTGATTCTAGCCCAAGCTGCGGTCAAATTTAATTCAACATGTATAAAAGAAGAATTACTGCCCACTTTTACGAATATATACATACATACATATATATATATATATACATATATATATATATACATATATATATGTATATACATTAAATATATATATATATATATATATGTATTATATATATATATGTATTATATATATATATGTATTATATATATATGTTATATATATATATGTATTATATATATATGTATTATGGTGGAGTCAATAGTTGTTCAATACTATTACTATGCAAAAATATATCAGTTGGCATACACTGTGTATATTCTTTTGAGAGTCATGAATGACTACTTCCTGTCCCTCTCAGTTGCTAATAGGAAAGTATTCTCCAGATTAAAGAATACAGTCTTGAAGATTGTTAAAGCAACTAGTGCAGTTGATTTCAACCAGAATATACATATATATATATATATATATATATATATATATATATATATGTATATATATATATATATATATGTATATATATATATATATATATATGTATATATATATTCAGACATATATATATATATATATATATGTATATATATATATATATATATATATATACATACACATGCATGTATGTATGTATATATATAAATATATAAATATAGATATATATATATATATGTATATATATATATATATATATATATATTTTTGTGTGTGTGTGTGTGTGTGTGTGTGTGTGTGTGTGTGTGTGTGTGTGTGTGTGTGTGTGTGTGTCTGCGTGTGTGTGTGTGTGTGTGTGTGTGTGTGTGTGTGT
>NC_134786.1:21342368-21357368 GCF_046742065.1 Oratosquilla oratoria | reverse complement strand
AGTTGGGTCGTACTATCTTGCAAGTTGCCATGGTTTCCGGTGAGGTCAGTGAAATCCACTGGCCGTCTGTTGATTTTAGGATGGTGGAGGTTGGTAGGTTGAGGGTCATTGTGCGGTTTTGATAAGGGTAGGGGAAGGGATAAATTTCCCAAAGGGAGAATCTCTTGATCAGGTCCATAGGTATGTTGATAAGGATAAATTCTTGAAAGATAGTTGATGCTAGGATGGGGTAGTAGTGTTGTATTTCATTCTGGAGGAAGAAGGGGGTGAGTTTCAATGTATTGTGGGCTTGTCGTAATGTTTGAGTAAGTTGGGTTGGAGTGATCATTTGAGAGTTGACTATACCTGCGTGGGCGTTCCAAATATCTCTCTGGATAAGATTACTGTGACTCAGTAGTCTGTCTAGTTGTTTGTCTAGTTCATTTAGGTGGTGAAGGAAGAAGAGGGCTATTTGTGAATTGGCAATCTTAGATAACTGGGAAGTTGTGAATGCTGTGAGGTGATTGATCTTGTCAATTACTGAATTTATTGAGGTGGCGAGGAGATCGATGTTTTTAGAGTTTAGATTTATGAGTTTACCCTGTCTGTGTAGTACCTCTGTTATATTTCCTATGTGTGAGTGGACCGTTTGTACGTCTTGTTCAGTTGCAGTCCCGAATAGGGATTTAGAGATGATTCCTATAAAGTCGAACAAACCGCGTTTGACTCTACTGTTCTTTGGGTCTTCATTTTCTGGGTTGGGGAGGTGGTATATTGTGTATTTGATTGTGTTCATTTTTTCGTGTAAGGCGTTGACGTTGTGGTACAGTGTCATTGAGATTTCGTAGTTTTGATCTGTGGTATTGGGTATTTGGGTGGAGATTAGTTGCTCTATTTGTAATAAGTCTTTGTGGATTTTTATGAGGGGTCTTATCAACAGTTCGGGTGAAATCCGTAGTTTTACCATTATGGAATCCTCTACGCATGCGGTGGTGCCATGGTTGTTGACGATTGCTCCTGGTATCAGTATGGGAGTGGAGAGTGAGAGGTGGACGAGAATGGGTAGCAGGATTATGGGTTGCATCCTGTGGATGAAGGTTATGTTTTAGTGAATGAGGATATGTCTATCTGACTCTCGCTAAGGTTATAGTGGTCGGAAGGAAGTAGAGAGGGTTTGATAGATATGCGGAAGGGAGTTCTTATTGTAAATTGGCCATTTTAACCTCCACTGAGGGATGCATGACGTCCTGCATCTTCAGGGGCGAGAGCTAGAGTGCATGTTTAGTTGCGTCGACGTAGTGTCATGTGATGGGACTTGCGCTTGGGTGAGTTATGTGTTAGTGCGGTAGGTGAGTTGTAGTTGGGAGGTGGGGTTGGGTCGAGGTTAAGTTTAACTTTTCTCAATTTCTCTCCGTGTGTGGTTACGGTTGTGTGATCGGAAGGGTCCGTTAACAGGAAAACATTGTTGGGGAGTGGGGTTGTGACTGTGAAGGGGCCTAAGAACTTGGGTTTGAGTTTGTTAGTTCTATTAGAGTCTTTGACCATGACTGTGTCTCCAAGTGTTATGCTAAGTGGAGATGATCGTTTGTGTTGTTTTGTTTTTGTTCATTCTTGAGCTACTTTGAGGTTTTCTCTGACTTGTTTGTATATACTTTGCATGCCTCTTTTTAGGCATTGTGTAAGGTTATCTAAGTTGTATAAGGGGGTGGTGGTTGGTTGAATATTTGGTAAGGTAGGCGCATTCTTTGGCCAAAAATGATCTCATGGGGGGACATCTTTGTTGCGGGGTTGACTGTGCTGTTGATACTGGCTTGTACCTGGGGTAGCCAATCTTCCCAACTGTCCGTAAGATCGTTGGCCAAAGGTCTGAGGATTTCAAGCACTTTTCTATTAGTGCGTTCTGTTAATCCATTCCCTTGTGGGTGGTAGGCAGTGGCGAAAGTTTGATCGATGTTGTACAGATGTGCTATTTCGCGCATTACCTCGTTCTTGAACTCTGAACCATTGTCAGACAGCATTCGCTTGGGAATGTTGTATCTACAGAATATGTTGTTAACCAATGCTTTGGCCACAGTCTCTGCTGTTTTGTTCTGTAGTGGAACTAGGATTGTGTACTTTGACAGATAGTCGACTGCCGTGAGTACATAATTGGAACCTTGATGGCTCGTTGGCATTTTTAGTAGATCAATGCCAAGTGTTTCCCATGGTTCAGCAGGAAGTGGAATGTCATTGATATTGAGTTGTTTTGGGTCAGGTCCTCTGAATTGGTTGCAAGTCACACAATAATGTATGTGCGTGGTTATGTCTTTTTTCATATTGATCCAGAAGAAAGAATGCCTAGCAGCATTCAGTGTCTTATCCCTGCCTGAGTGGCCTCCCATTGCACTGTCGTGCAATATGTGTAGGACCTTGGGAACTAGGGCTCTGGGAATGATAGTCACTTCCCTGCTGTTAGTGGTTCTCCTTATAATTCCGTCCACCAGTTTGAGTTCCTCTGTAGGGACAGGTGGTCGGGACTGTAAGGGTGCTCTTGAGAGTAGATATTGTTTTACTTTAGACCATGTCGGGTCTTTGTCTGTTTCCTCTCTAAGGTCTTGCATAGGGATACAGGTTGTTTTTGCTAGGGTTGACACGTGAGTTTGTCTGCTTAGTGAGTCAGCTACTATGTTAGCTTTTCCAGCTAGGTATGTGATCTTGGGATCATATATCAATAAGGTTGTTTTCCACCTAGCTATTCTGCCATGTAGGTCTTTAGAGTTTAAGAGGTAGACTAGGGGTTGATGGTCTGTGAAGATTGTGATCTTATACCCTAGTATAAGATATTTAAAATGTTTCAAGCCCCATATCAATGCAAGTCCTTCTTTGTGGGTAGTTGAATAGTTACTTTCAGGCTTATTCAGTACTCTACTTGCGTAGGCTATGGGGTGCTCTTTCCCGTTTTCATCTTTCTGCTGTAAGACTGCGCCTATTCCTTTAGAGGAGGCGTCGGTGTAAAGAAGGAATTCTTTCTTCATGTCAGGAAAGGCAAGGACAGGGGCTGTGGTAAGAGCATGTTTAAGGGTGTCGAAACTTGTCTGTTCCTCTTCAGACCATTTGAAAGGCTCGCCTTTTCTTGTGAATTTGGTGAGAGGGGATGCAATTTCTGCAAATTTGTGAATGAAATGTCTATAGTATGATGCTAGTCCTACGAAACTTCTAGTTTCATCTGCGTTTCTGGGGGTTGGGAAATTTACTATGGCATTTATTTTATCTGGGGTGGTATGGATGCCTGTGGCGTCTACCTTATGGCCCTGGAAGGTGAGTTCCGTCTGTAGGAATTTGCACTTTCCTAGTTGGATTTTCAGTCCGGTGTTTTTGAGTCTTTTTAGGACAATCTCTAGTGTATGAAGGTGGTCAGTTTGTGTGGGACTATAGATGATGAGGTCGTCTAAGTAGACGAATAATGAGATTCCTATCATGTCGCTGAAAATGCTAGTCATTAATCTCTGTTGGGTTGAGGGGGCATTCTTAAGGCCAAAGGGCATACGCTCGAAGTGGAAATGTCCCTTATCAGTGGAGAATGCAGTTACGGGTTTTGATTCCTCTGTAAGTTCCACCTGCCAGAAGGCTGACTTAAGGTCAATTGTGGAAAAAACCGAGTTCCCGTTCCCTATGGATTGTAAGACATCTTGCATGGCGGGTAGTGGGTGTGGGTCAGATTGAGTTAGGTTATTGATTTTCCTAAAGTCTACAACAGGGCGTAAGGTTCCGTCTTTCTTAGGGACTAGGAAGAGGGGACTGTTCCACGGACTGTCTGAGTGAGAAATTACACCTTGGTGTAACATCTCGTGCACACTGTTGTTGACTTGTGTTTTCCTACTGTGGGGTATGCGGTAAGCGGGGGTGTATGAGGGTGTTGGGGGGAATTTGGATGTGATGTTTGATTATATCACATTTGCCTAAGGGTTCGCCTTCTAAGGCGATAGCCGATCTATTCCTTTGTAGGAGGTTCAGTAGCTTGTCACGCATCTCTCCGTTGGCTGATGTTGTGATTTGGTTGGGGTGGATAGGGGTGAGGGTTTGTGTTTGTCTTACAGTGTTGATGTGTTGAGGGAGTGGTTCCTGGATTGGGGAATTATGGAGATGGACTGAACAGATGTTTGTGTTCTTTCTGATCTTGCGTTGTTGGTGGGAGAGATTTGTTAACATAGCTAGGGTGTGTTTGTTTTCTGATACTATATCCCATGAGGATTCTAGGGCTATGTTGTTGAGTCTGGACGTGTCTGGGTCAATTATGACGTCCTGATATCCGATTGCTCCGGGTATATATAGTGGGACTGTTGTAAAATGTTTAGGGGGTATGATGACTGTGTTAGACAACAGTGCCTTTGAGGTGACATAAGGGGGTGGGCGGAAAGAGTAGCTCTTAGTGGGGGTGGGGTTATTTAAGCTAGATAGACATGAAAGAGGTTGTGTGTCTGGGTCGGGTGTTTCAGGAAGTGTTGACTCATTACTTTCATCTCGGAAGGAGATTTTGTTGGTATCTAAGTTGATGATGGACTTCCAGTCTCGTAGGGACTTTAAACCTATTATACCTTGGTGATCAAGACTCCATTCATCTGCTAAGTGGAAGGATGTGATGCCTACTTGGGATTTGTCAACTTCTATATTTATACCAATCATATCATGAAGTGATATGGTTGATCCTTCTATCAGTAGGCCTTCCGTATTTGAATACTGAATTTGGGGTGGGTCATTTAGTGCTTCATAGAGAGCTCTGGGGATGAGGTTCAGGTTTGTTCCTGTATCAACCATCATGTCAACAGTAATTTGATCTAATGTCACCTTTAGAGTGATATAGTTGTGTGGTGTGTCGGACGTTCCTATGTTGGTCTGGTGCGTGAGGCTGGTACACGTTCCCCCAATCGGTGTTGAGTTGTATGTGTTGTGTGGGAGGAGGGTGTTTGTCGAGGTGCGGTAACTTGTTTGTTTGTTCTCTGATGAGGTTGTGGTTGTGATTTTTGTTGAGAACATTCCTCGTTGGAGTGAGTTGTGGTTTTGTGTAGGTTGCAGTATTTGCCTGGCCGTGTTGGTTTTGACATGTTGGGGGGTCTGGGGGGGGGCGTGAGTTGTTTGATTTGTTGTTGAGCTCTACATTGGGAATCTGTGTGGGAGGTAGTACCATGAACTGAGCAAGGGGTAGCGCGGTGTTGTGCCTGCGGGTGTTGGTATTGCTGCGCTCTACATTGAGAATCCGTGTGGGAAGTAGTTCCATGAACTGAGCAAGGGGTAGTGTGGTATTGTGCTTGCATTTGTTGTTTCTGTATGCAGTCTCTGGTGTTGTGACTTGTTGAAAGATGGTAGGAACACCAGTTAAATGGTTGCGCTGTATTGGAGCTAGGGGGCTGGTGTGACTGAAGGCTATTTAGTCTAGCAAAAGGGTGCTGGTCAGAGAGGGAGATGTTGCAAGCGTTGGTTATGTCTAATATGTATGTGTAAGCTAATGGGTTTCTAGTGTTTAAATCCCTTTTTGTGGCTTCTCTTTGACACTTTGGTGGGAGTTGGGAAAGATAAAGGCCTATCTCCAGGAATGTGTATAGGTTTTCTAATGTCATTGCCTTTTTTCCTGTAATGGTTGTACAGGTCCAAGGGCTGTTATTTTCTAGATTTTCCCTAATTTCCTTGATTGCGTTGGCCACATTGTCCTTGATGCTAGTCTGCTTTTGAGTTCTAGTATTATTTAGAAATGTGAGGAGAAAGTTAATGTTGTTTGCTTGTTTGTTCTGAAAGACATTTAACAGATGCTGCTTATAATTGCTAGATGCGATCCCTGTGGCTATCAGACTGTCTAGCATCCAAGCGGTAGATCGGTGCTCATCTGATGCTTTTATTTTCTGGCGGCATAGATTTATTCTATCTAAGTCAGAGTAGTTTGGATTTTTAGAAAAGAAAAGGTCACATGCCGTCAGGAAGTCAGTGATGGAGAGTCCGCTAGCTTGAGAGAAGGTGGGGATTTCGGTTAGAGGGGTAATGGTTTGGTAATTTGGTAATTAAGTTTTCGTATGCATGGGTTGTGGGATTTAGAGATTGTTGTTGGGGGTCTACATGAGGGGCAACTTGGGGGTGAGGTGAGGTGTGGGGGTTGTTGTTGTTGTTGAGGATCTAGTTGAGGGGTAACTTGAACTTTTGGTGTGGAGTGGGGGAGGGGGTTGGGGAGTTGGTGTAGTTGGGTTAGGTTAAAAGGGTCTTCCTGTGAATGGTCATGTTGTAAGGGTGGGTTGTCAATGTTATCCTCGAGATTTATTCTAGAATCTGCCTTAGTTGTGGCATGGTCAGTGTCATGGGAGGGATTTTCTTCTTTAGAGTAAGAAATAAACGAGACAATTAAATTTCTGACCCTGGCTCTCGTTCCTGTAGCCATGTTAGTGTCTAACTAGAGATGGATGCATTACCTAAGATATAATGTGGTGTAGTTAGAGGAGAGGGGGGGTATAAGGCGTCAATGGGTATACAATGGGATATATAATATGGGTTTGTAGTAGTAATTGGATAAGATTATAAAAAAAGGTACATATAATAATATAACTATATAAGTTATTGTAAAAGTTGAAAAGATATTAAATGTAAGTGGGTATACAATGGGGATATAGAATACGAGTATGTAATAATAAAGTGGTGGAATTATAACAAAAAGGGTATATATATCAATATAACTATATAAATTATTGTAAAAGTTGAAAAGGTATTAAATGTAAATAATGAATTGGGAAAATACAAAGTAAAATTATGTAAAAAGGAAATGGTATTATAATCATGGATTGGTAACAATTATTGATATATCTAAAATAATACTTAAATATTAGTGAATATGTACTTAGTAAGGAGGAATTTTTTTTATCACTAAGTAGTTATTATAGTACTATGTTACGTAGTGACTAATCTCTTAACATAATTATTTGCAAAGATAAGTGAGTGGTTATCTTAGTGACGTTACAAAAAACAATTTAATATAATGATATTTGCTTCGTTTAAGTTATTAATCCACTAGTGGATGTATTGTTATTTAAAAAAAAATGAGGTTAGGCTGTTGTTAATTATTGATGTTACGAAGGTTAGAGTGAATCTTACGTGTCTTTGGCACGTGGGTTACATATGAATATTGGAATATAATTGTAAAAGTTACGTAAATGCATTAAGCATTGGGATACCTTAGAAAAAAGGTATGAATGGGTATATGGACGTACGTGCGGCTACCGTAAGGTGGGGCTGTTGCAGTCCGTAGATTGGGAGTTGCCAGACGTAGGAATCTTGGTTGAAGTTCAGTTTGGGTTGTCGATGAAGTATTTTGATTGATTGGTGCTATTTTCTCTATATGGGGTTTGTTGTGGGTTGGTACTTGAAGTTTGGTTGAATGATACTTGCATGGAATGGAAAAGAAAAGCGAGTATCAGGGGGGTTTTAGGGGGTAGATGAGGATTATTAATATTATCAAGTGTTGTGAGGGGTGGATAGAAAATTATTTACCTTGTAGACGTGGTTAGGTAGTTTGGAGACGGTGACGACGATGCTCGTTACAGTGTAGTGTGCGGTAGATTGGAAGTCAGGGGCAGGCGATGTCAGCTCTGTGACCGAGGTTTCGTGCTTCTCAACGGTGGGCGTGGCTGGCTTGCTTCAGGTTGAATAGAATAAGGTGGTTTCTAGGTAGCAGTCTCTTTGGAGGAAATGGGATGCGGTTAGCTGCCACCAGTATAACCCCTAGTGGAACCGCTCGATTGATTGGTTCAGGACGGCGGTTCTTTTCAGGGGCCTGAGTGTCCTGCTCCCGGTAGTCTCCAATCACTAAGTTAGTCACTTGAATACCCCCCTGGGGCTACAAACCGCACTCTGGTTTTCTCTCGTTTAATTCTAAACACAGGGTTATACAAAATGTCTGTACACTAGTAACACCAAGCACGTCTAACACCGACAACTCCTTTCTCGAGACATCCACGGTCTTTTTGTTGACCGGAAGTCTTTGACACAGCAATTTCTTGAGGTGCTTTAGTCACTTATCAATTTCAATTGTTGTACATGACACCATAAGTATGTAGCAACAGTATTATTCTGGGGTTACAAACTGTTATCTATTATATCTATCTTACGTAATATGTCCAGGGGGAAAAGTCTTATGTGTATTGTGTTTCCGTGTGTTAATGTGGGTTGTGACTAATGGCATCCATTATGTGTGTGTTCGTGTGTCCGTGTGCGTCCTGTTTGTGGGCGCTCGGGGACGGTATGCTCGGCTGCTAAAATGTTAATTCAGCTATTTTGTAGGCGCCAGAGGTCTGGGTGATGATTGTGACATCGTTCACAATGCGTGGGAATGGTGGTGATGTAGGTGGTGTATACATTCCTCCACTTTTCCCCTTCCGCTCTTTATTCTCCTCGCCATTCTCATCCTCAAGGGTTTATCACACTGGACTATTTTCCCTCCAACTTTCGAATATTTGGCGATACCACCCACCTCCAGAACTTTTTCCGCCGTCAAATCTCTATGGCAAACTATTTTGTTTTCTCAAGAATATACATAGAATGTCATTTGCTATTCTTGAGGCAAATATTTTTTCTCCAGCATATCAGATTCCTTCAACAGTCGGAGAGAAAATATCCCAATGTGAGAACACCCCTAGAGGGAACCTTTGCTTTCTCTACCCATCTCCTGCATGCAGTGTTGCTTGGAATGGAACACAAGCTAACGACGAGAGAACTAACACTCATATTGGTTGTTAAAGGGGTTGAGAATGAGGGAGGTCGAAAATGACGGCGGATAACGATGAGGGAGTTTAGGGAAAGAAAGGACACACAGGATGTGGGAGGTAAGGATGTAAGGGATTAGGATGTGTGGATGAGGATGTGGGGACGAGGATATGGGGGACGAGGATGTGGGAGATAAGGATGTGGGGGGTGAGGATGACAGGGGATGGAATTGAGAGGGGAGGAGGAGGAGGGTGAGGAGGGTGAGGAGAAAAGGAGGAAGAGGAGGAGAGGAAGAGTAGTAGGAACAGAGGGAAGAGGAGTATGAGGAGGGGACGAAGAGGAGGGGAGGAGGAGGAGTAGGAGTTAGAGGAGTAAGAGGAGGAAGAGGAAGAAGAGGAGGCGAGTAGGAGGAGGAAAAATGGTAGAAAGAAGAGCAAGAGGAGTATGAAGAGGGTAGGAGGGTGGTAGAGAGAGAGGAGGAGGGGAGTAGGAGGAGGGTAAGACGAAGAAGTAGTGAGAGAGGAGGAGGAGTAGGAAGAGCGGGAGTAGGAGTAGGTTAGGGCGGGTGAGGAGAAATATGAAGGGGAGGAGGAGTGAAATGAGGAATGGGTGTGATAGAGAGAGGAGAGGGGTTAGGGGGAATGAGGAGTGAGGAAGGAATAAGAGTGAGGTAGGAATAAGGATTGAAGTTTAGGAAAGGAGGGAGGAGTGAAGACTAGGGGAGGAGGAGGAGTAGAGGATGAGGAAGAGGAGGAGGAGGAGTAGAGGGTGAATAAAATTGGTAGTGGAGGAGGAGGAGTAGGAGGAGGCGTAGAGGGTGAATAGAAGTGGTGGTGGAGGAGGAGGAAGAGGAGGAGGAGGAGGAGGAGGAGGAGGAGGAGGAGGAAGAGTAGAGGGTGAATAGAAGTGGTGGAGGAGGAGGAGGAGTAGAGGGTGAATAGAAGTGGTGGAGGAGGAGGAGGAGTAGAGAGTGAAGAGTGGAGGAGGAAGAGAAGGAGGAGGAGAAGGGAAAGGAGTAGTAGGAGAAGTAAAATAGGAGGAGGGGAAGAAGGATGCTTTAAGGAGGAAGAGGAGGGGAAGGACGAGTTAGAAAAAAAAAAGAGGAGGAGGAGGAGAAGAACATGTAGAAGGAGGAATGAAAGTAGCAAAAGGAGAAGCAGGGTGAGGTGTTGAGGAGGAAGAGGAGGAGAAATACGAGAAAAAAAGAAGCAAGAGGAGGAGGAGACGGGGAGGAGGAGGAGGAGGAGGAGAACAAGAAGTAGTAGTAGGAGGAGGAGGAGGAAGAAGAGGAGGAGGAGGAGGAAGAGGAGGAGGAGGAGAACGAGGAGGACAAGAAGTAGTAGTAGGAGGAGGAGGAGGAAGAAGAGGAGGAGGAGGAGAAGGAGGAGGAGGAGAAGGAGAAGCAGGAGAGGGAAGAGAAAGAGGAGAACGAGGAGTAGGAGGAGTAGGAGGAAGAGAAGGAGGAGTGGGAGAAGGAGGAGGAGGAGGAGAAGGAAGAAAAGGAGGAGAACGAGTAGTAGGAGGACGAGGAGGAAGATAAGGAAGAGATGGAGGAGGTGCGGGAGGAAGAGGAGGAGGAGGAAAAGGAGGAAGAGGAGAAGAGGGGAGGAGGAGGAGTAGGAGGAGGAAGAGGAGGAGGAGGAAAAGGAGGAGGAGGAGAAGAGGAGGGGGAGGAGGAGGAGTAGAGGGTGAATAGAAGTGGTGGAGGAGAAGGAGGAGAAAGAGGAAGAGGAGGAATAGGAGGAGGAGAAGATGGAGGAGGAGAAGAAGGAAGAGGAGGAGGAAGAGAAAGAGGAGGAGGAGGAAGGAGGGATGACAGGAGAGCATTATAAAATTTAATTTTCAATAGTGATGTATTTCTCTAATATGTCGTCATCGTTTGCCTCCCTCTTTTGCTCCTCCCTCTTCCTGCTTCCTAATCCCGTCTTCTACTCCTCCTTTTCCTCCTTTCCCTCCTACTCTCCTTCTCCCCTCCTACATCTTCCTTCTTCCCTCTCTTCCCCTATCCTTCTGCCCCTCCTTCTAGCTAGTCTTTCTTATTATCTTCCTCCTTAGTCCTATTCTCCTTCTGCTCATTCTTCCCCTTCTTCACTTTCACTGCTTCCATCTTCCTCCTCCCGCCTCCTCCTTCTCCTTGTCTTCTCCTTTTCCTCTTGGTCATGCTCCTCCTCCACCTTCACTCTCTCTCTCTACTCCACCTTCTACCTCCTCCTCCTCATCCATTCTCCTTGCTCTTCCTCCTTTCCCCCCCTCCTCTTCCTCTTCCTTCTTTCTTCATCTTTCCCGTTCTTCCTTTTGCTCCTCCTCTCCCACTATTCTATTTCTCCTCTCATCCTCATCCCCATTCTCCTCTTCTTATTTTGCACCTCCTTTTCTCCTTCTGTCCCTCCTCACCTCCTTCTCTTACCCTTCTTTTATTCTTCCTGCTACTGTTTCTCCTCCTTCTCCACTACTCCCTCCCCCCCTTCTCCCTCCATCTCTTCCTCCTCTTCCTTTTTCCTTCTTCGCTCTCCACCTCCTCCTCTCACAATTCTCTTTCTTCTTCTAGCCTCTTCTTTCTCTCCTCCTTTACTCCTCCTCTCCTTTCCTCCTGCTTCTATTTCTTTCTTTCTCGTCTAAGTTTCCTATATTTCTCATCCTCCTTATGTCTTCATTCTGTTCCTCCTACCCTCCTTCTCCTCCTTTCATGTTCCTCCTGTTTCTCCATTTTTTCTTCTCCTCCTCCTCCTTCTCCTCTCCTCCTCTCCCTCCTTCTCCTCCTTCTAGTCTTCCTTCTCCTTCTTCTCCTTTACCCCTTTCTCCTTCTCCCGTTCCTCCTCCTCCGCCTTCATATGGCAGTGCATAGGGAGAATGAAGTGTCTGGGATTTAACTGGCCAAGAAAAAATCCTTTGGGTATGTGAGACATGAGCCCAATCTTAAAGGATTCAAACAAAAGGATATTGAAAATCCCTTTTTTTTACTTTCCATATTTTGAGGACGATTCCCGTCCAGTTCGTGACGTAATCGGAAATTGTGGGTTCGAATCTCGCACGTCTTCCAGATTCTCGGCAGTGAGAGTTTCCTACCCCAACAGTGCAAGCACATCGGGTAGAGGTGATGCCTCGGCCACAGCTACGCGCCTCTTGGCGTACACTCCTCATCTTCCCTTCCTTCGCGTCTCCGGTTGCCAACTTTATCAAACAAAGCCGACTCTAGTTTAGGTCACAACCTCGATTCCGGCATCACTTTTCGTACATTTCTGTTCGTTTACTTTACGTCTATATGCATCATTCAAGGTCCCTTTCTTCCTGAACGTCTTTGTATGAGGGATAATCCAACTAACCCCAATTATATAGAAATCAAATCTGTCTTCTCTTGATCGTTTTTTATAAATCCAACAACCTATATGCTCTCTGGTTATAAAGGGCCAAGAAATTAATAACTCTGTCTCCTGTCTCAGGCTTGTTTTTAGGCATATTTTACACTTACGAATATTCTCACTAACTAGGTGAACAGGAGAAAACATTGTGAAGACAAATTCAATATACGATACAATGATTGCAGCTGTGCATGAAACCATTAATGGTGCTATTCCATTCGATTATTTCAACGAGAGTAATTTTTTTTTACATTTACTAATGTATACTTAACAATAATAAGTTTCGAACTGATTACAAAAATCGTCTTGTCTTACTTTCTATGAAATAAAGTTTGATAACATCCGAGAAATACAAATAAAAAATATTATAAAAGTAATTAAATAGTTTGGTACAGGGAAGGTCACGTGATGATAACATGGCCCATTCTTGACTTCAGTTTATAGGTTAAGATTGAACAAAGTCAAGTGATAACAATATTTTATACCAAAGAAAGCTAAAGCGATGTAGTGGGGGAGGCGTAGTGTGTAACTGTCATGAATTCCTCTTTATCCTGAAACGAAATCAAGTGAGAGGAAGGAAAAATAACCGTGAGAGATACATTAGCACCCATACTGAAATTAATTGCTAATAAAAAGGTGTTGGTTGGATGTACAGAAATATTGCAACTCAGGATCTAGATCGCAATCTTGGTAAAAAAAAAAAATAGATAGATAGATAAATAAAAAGATGTAATAAAAACTAAAAGTTCGATGTTATGAAACTGAAAGTTCGCCTGAGGTCCTTGGGAGCAACTTTCGCAATCCACAGAAGCAGTGGCTGCGCAAAGCCAATAAACGTGTTGCAGGAGGAAGCATCGCAGTCACAGATATGAGGTACATAATCTTCACATTCGTAACTGTGTTCATACAGGTGATTAAGAGAATGAGAGCACAAATGACATCTGAAACTACACTGTACGTTCTTGTTATTACATTAAATGTGATAACAAGACTGTACAGACAGGCAGGGCAAATCTTTCGAAGCAGATTTAGGGGAGGAGAATATGGAGGTTTAGGAGAAAGGGAGCAGGAGAGGAGAAGGAGGAAGAGAGGGGGAAGATGCGAGGGGGAAAAGGCGAGGGGGAGGAGGTGAGGGGAAAAGTGAGGGGGAGGAGGCGAGGGAGAGGACGCGAGGGAGAGGCGGCGATGGGGAGGAGGCGAGGGGGAGGAAGCGAGAGGGAGGAGAGGGCGAGGAGGAGAGGGGAAGAAAGAAGAGAGGGAAGGAGGAGAGGGGGGTGGAAGAGAAAGGAAGGATGAGGGGGGATGAGAGAAAGATTGAGAGGGGGGATGAGAGAGGGAAAAGGAGAGAGGGAGGAGGAGAGGGAGGACTGGGAGAAATAGAGAAGGAGGAGACGAGAATGAGGAAGAGAGGGGGAGGAAGAAAGGGGGACGAAAAGAGGGGAGGAGGAGAGGGGGAGATATAAGGAGGAGGAGGAGAGGGGGAGGAGGAGAGAGGGAGGAGGAGAGGGAGCAGGCGAGGGGGGAGGAGAGAGTAAGGAGAGGGGGAGGAGGAGAGGGGGAGATATAAGGAGGGGGAGGAGAGGGGGAGGAGGAGAGAGGGAGGAGGAGGAGAGGGGGAGGAGGAGAGAGGGAGGAGGAGGAGAGGGGGAGGAGGAGAGAGGGAGGAGGAGGAGAGGGGGAGGAGGAGAGAGGGAGGAGGAGGAGAGGGGGAGGAGGAGGAGAGGGGGAGGAGGAGAGAGGGAGGAGGAGGAGAGGGGGAGGAGGAGAGAGGGAGGAGGAGGAGAGGGGGAGGAGGAGAGAGAGGAGGAGGAGAGGGGGAGGAGGAGAGAGGGAGGAGGAAAAGGTGATGTGGAGAGGAGAATGAGGAAAACAGGAGAAGGAGGCAAAGGGGGAGGAGAGAGGAAGTAGGGGAGGAGAAGGAAGAAGAGAGGGGGAGGAAGCAAGTGGGAGGAGGAGAGGAGGAGGAGAAGGAGAAGGGGAGGAGAAGGGGAGGAGGAGAGGGAGAGGTGGACTATTGTATTAAAAGTAATCTCTCCCAATTAAGCGCGGAATGACGCGGATATGTAAGGATCCTACTTCAATTTCCGGTACTCAGCATCCTCTTCCTGCTCCCCTTCCCCTTCTCCACCTACCTCCTCCCCTTCCTCCCTCCCTCTTCCCCCTCCTCCCCAACCCTTCACTTCCCCTCCTCCATCCCTTCACTCCTCCTCCTCCTCCTACCACTACCTCTCCCGCTTCCTTATACTTTCCTCCTCCTCTTCCTCTCCTTTCCCCTCCGCAAACCCTCCCACGTCCTCTGCTTTTCTATGTCCCTTCACCTCCACTTTTTCCCTAATCTTCTCTTCCATAACCGCCACTGACTATAGCTTAAGTAACACTCACTCCACTAGCTGAATACAATCACCGTTTATTAACCACGATGGAGTGTAGAAAGTAAGTGATCGTGTGAATGGTATCTGGGCAAGTAGACTGACAGTATCAGGGGCACGCACGTAAAGTGTGATTACTTTTATGGGCGTATTTTTTTTATTTTTTTATTTACTCTTCTTTTAATATTTTTTGTTTGTCTATTGAATTTGGTAGATCGTTTCTATTTCATTTCATTTATTTTACTCATATTTCTACATGATCTTCTTTTCTAAACGTTTCTCTTCCTCCATTCTTGACGATAGATTTCTAGAAGTGCACACCTTCGCGATATAGCATTAAAATTTAAATATTAATTTTGTAAATTATAATGCATAAACCTAATGTACGTCCTTCCTGGCGGAAATTGATAATAGGAAAAAAAATGCTAAATGCGGTCAATGCTTGAGACGCCATCTTTGTTTTGATAGATGCGGAGGTCGAAGAAATTAAAGTATGATAAATTCGTCTATTCTAACCTAACCTATCTTAACCTAACCTCCCTTCTCAGTTTCATCTTCATCCACATTAATCATAAAGA
>NC_134786.1:21312368-21322368 GCF_046742065.1 Oratosquilla oratoria | reverse complement strand
CATTAGCGTATTTCTCTCATATATATATATATATATATATATATATATATATATATATATACATATATATATATATACAGTATATATATATACAGTATATATATATATATATATATATATATATATATATGTGTGTGTGTGTGTGTGTGTGTGTGTGTGTGTGTGTGTGTGTGTGTGTGTGTGTGTGTGTGTGTGTGTGTGTGTGTGTGTGTGTGTGTGTGTGTGTGTGTGTGTGTGTGTGTGTGTGTGTGTGTGTGTGTGTGTGTGTGTGTGTGTGTGTGTGTGTGTGTGTGTATACATGTGTAAAATATCACAAAACCACGTGATCCAATAAATTGCTGATAAACACAAAGAAAACCGAAAGAGAAACTAGAATTCCCATGCGCTTTCGTGATATTTCACATTTTCAGTGGAATACAAATGAAAAAAGTTACAAAAAAGTATATAAGAGGTATAAAAGCAAACTAGGAAAAGTACAGACAATACACATTGAGGAAATGTAACAAATCAACAGTAAAATACATAAGATCATATAATTTTTTTAAAAGACGTAATGTGGTTACAAATTTCGTCAATTATAAAATGATCTAATTTAAACATACCATTGCTAAAATTAATGTTAGATCCTTCAGATTTTTTATCATATAACTTTTACTAATATTCCTAGTCGCTAATGAATCACATGACATAATAGATGAAGCATTAGACCAGTCACTACGATGATCAAAATCTCTCATATGAATAAACAGCGCACTAGACTCTTGGGGTGTTTTTACACTGTGCTTGTGTTGTTTAATCCTTGTTGAGAGTTCCTTGGCCGTTTGCCCAAGGTAATACCTTTTTTTCAATATCTGCAAGGGATCTTGTGTATGCAGCCACTTGAGACACTGGGTGATTTTTTAATAATTAACTTCTTAAAGGTATACGTATTACCAAGTAAAACTTTATTATTCCATGTTTTTAGGATGTGAGAAACTTAAGCCAGATTGTTACTGAGTGGTAAAATTAGAAGGTTCTTAGTATGAAAGGAGTGGGATGGTTGAACACTATAATTTTTTTTTTTTTCACTGCAGCGAGAGCGTGATCTAAAAATATTTTAGGATACTTTAATCCAAGACCAACTTTGATAAAATACTCAAATTCCTCATCAATAAATTCGGAGCTGCAAACACGAAGAGTATGTAAAAACATAGAAGAAAACACCAAATATTTTACTTTATCATGGTGAGCCGAGTTATATCAAATATATGAAAAAACATTTGTCGGCTTCCTATAAACACTAAACTTAAAATCATTACTATTTCTATGAATTAGGCTATCCAAAAAGGGGGAAATAGCATTACTTTCTAATTCAACAATGAAATTAATAGAAGGAACTAAGTTATTCAGAGATTGTAGAAATGCAGTTAAATCCTCAGAGCTGGGCCACAAGCAAAGATCATTGTCAACATATTTATACCAAATTGCATTTGGTGGCAAAATTTCACTTAATAATCTATCTTAAAAAGTCCATATAGAGATTGCTATGGACTGGAGATAGTGGATTACCATTGCCATACCAAATTCCTGAAAATAAAATTGACCATCAAATTCAAATTTACAACCCTTAATATTTAGTTTGATAAGTTAAATTATTTTAGTAGAGGGTATATACAAGAGCCCTTGCAGAGATTGTAAAAAAGTATTACCTTTGGCAAACAGCCAAAGAACTCTCAACATGGATTAAGCAACACAAGTACAGTGTAAAACAGCACAAGAGTCTAGTACGCTGTTTGTCCATATGAGAAATTTTGATCATTGTATTGATTGATTTAATGCTTCATCTATTATTTCGTGTGATTCATTTGCCAATAGAAACATTATTGAAAGTTGTATGACAAAAAAGAATCTGAAGGATCTAACATTAATATTAGCAATTTTTAAATTAGCAATGGTGTTTTTAAATTAGACGAGACTACCGTCTTCTTAGAGACATTCATTGTTTAGTGACCAAGCTAACCGACCTTTCCGACTACGCCCGTTTGACGACAATAGATTCTCGGCATCCCAGGTCAAGCCCTGTACTTGGACAAATGGCCCAGCTGCATCTCGGGTCAGCCACTTGCTTTGGACACAAAAGAATCTCTGCCGGCGCTTCTCCACGTTGGACCAAACCTTCCAAATTTTCCTTCAGTTGCTATGGCAACAGCCTCCTTATTCCTTGATTGTCAACCTTGTAAATTAGTACATAGATTATGTTTCTGGCAACACTCCGAGTTATGGTGGGAGTTTGTCGTGTATTTAGTAGACAGATCTAAACTTGGAGAATCAAAGCCAAGAACTCCATCCGAGTTACTTTCACCACAATTCCAAATGTAAAGTACCATAACCTACACACACACACACACACACACACACACACACACACACACACACACACACACACACACAGACACACATACACACACACAAAACAGACACATCACACACACACACCACACACACACACACACACACACACACACACACACACCACAAACACACACAAAACAAACACCCCACACACACAAAACACACACACCACACACACACACACCCCCCCGCACGCACGCACACACACACACACACACACACACTACACACACAACACACTACACGCACACACAAAACACACACACACACACACACACACACACACACACACACACACACAACACAAACATACACACAAACGCACAACACACATACACACATATATATATATATAATATATGTATATATATACATATATATGTATATATATAAATGTATATATATATGTATATGTGTGTGTATATATATATACATATATATGAATATACATATATATATATGTATATATATTGATAAGTATTTTAGACAAATTATTTGGATGATGGAGAACATAAACACAGGGGAAGGCTCGGAACCCTAAACACTCTAACGTTTCGTTTGCGTAGAACTTCATCAGAGAGTGTATGTAGAACTGCAATTGAAGTTTATGTACTAAATCTAATTATCTTTTCGGACACTTGGGAAAGGTCGTTTTTTTGGCGTGCTTTAGAATTAAAATGCTAGTTTCTTTAGCTAAATTGATAAACCCTCCTCAATGATTCGATGAATTATTAGTTGAAATATATGCTGATTCAACAATTCTTCTGGTGAATTTATCAAAACCTTTATGTAGCACTTCAGCTTCTCTCCAGTTTGGTAAATGATCGAATTTTTCCGCATGAACTACTAAAGAATTAGATGTCCTATGTGCTTTTATGTTGTTTATATGTTCATAAACTCTTTTTTCTAATCCTCTTGACGATTCGCCAAAATAAGCCATTGAGCAACTATTGCACGGGATTTTGTATACGACGCTGTTTTCGGAATTGGTTATCTTTTCAGAAGTCTTTATTAAATCACCTATCCTCTTGTTAGTTATTTTACCTATGTTCATACCTGATTTTGTGAAATATTTGTCTATTATTGGTGACGTTTCTGAGCCAGGTACTGATATAAAATTTGTATTATTTTTATCATTTCTCTCTTTCTTTCCGCGATTGTAAATATTTATTGCTTTTCTTTTTGTTCTTTTCAACATTCCCTCTGGATATCCAAGTTTGTCAAAGGTTTTCATAATGTAATAAAATTCGCCTTCTAGGTATTCATTACTACAGATTCGTAGTGCCCTGAGAAAAAAATTCTATTATTATACCACTCTTTGTCCTATCATCATGTGCGGAAAAGTAATGTACTAAATCCTCTTTGTTAGTTTCCTTTCTGTATACTGAGAAACTCACAGTTTTTTCCACTCGTCGTATTAACGTATCTAGGAAGGGCAATTGTCCGTTTTGTTCCTCTTTAGTACATAAACTTCAATTGCAGTTCTACATACACTCTCTGAAGAAGTTCTACGCGAACGAAACGTTAGAGTGTTTAGGGTTCCGAGCCTTCCCCTGTGTTTATGTTCTCCATCATCCAAATAATATATACCGGAATATATATATATATATATATATATATATATATATATATATGGTCAACAAATACGGCGACTTTTGTATATATGATCTTGTTGATACTCTACATCGCGAACTCCAGACTTATGCGTAGAGTTAAGCACAGAAATTACTCCCTCACTATTACTGCCAAAAGTCATAATGAAAGAAAGTGGAGCGTTCTCAATATAATTATGACGTTTCGTACACTTTATACATTTTCAAGTGATATCGATTACAATAAATGACATGATTTATATATTGGTAAGAAGAAGATTCATGGCGTGGGGTGAGGTCACGTACGAATGATCAAGGGGGAGGAATGGTGGTGGAACTCCGTGGGGAGGGGGGACTCCGTGATATGGTGGAACTCCGTGGGGTAGTGGAACTCCGTGTGGTGGTGGACTTCGTAAACAAAATCATGGCAAGGTATCTAGATTGGATATTTAAGTCTGGAGACTTCTCGTTAATAAGAAGGGCCACGAAAATTTATAAGCGTTAGGTATCTTGTGTTTGTCCAATGAGTTTTGTGTTTTCCACCAACGTTTCCATTGTTAGAATAGTGGTGTGATATGTGAGAGTGTGAATTTTTGGTCTACCGTTTTGGGGGTGGAGAGTAGTTTTTCGACTAAGTGCTGTTGTGTATCCTATGTATGAGGAAGGTAGGGATACGCAATTTCCTATTTTGCACGAGTATTTATTGACAAAATGACTCCTTTGTAGGTCTCGATTTTTCATGGAAAGACTATTTTTCATGCATGAGCAATGATGAGGTTCTCCTGTTTGTATAATAAATGTCATCATCGAGGAAATCTTGGGGTCCTGTGGGTTTGACAAATTTCTTGATTGTTTGTTTTAATATGCGTTCATCTGCGCTGTAATCCGTTCATCTGTATTGTAACCTATTTCGTGTTTGATAACCCTGTTGATTTTCTTGTTAAGGTAGCCATTGTTAACCAGCAGTTGAGTTGCTCTCTCTTTCTCTTGATGAGTGGCATTCCAAATACTGGGATGAGTGAGGGTCCTTCTGTTGAAGGCCCTGATGGTGAAGTCTGACATATAATCAGTGTGGGGACTGATTATAATATTACAAGCACTAGATAAAGGTACATATAATTATATGTACCTTTATCTAGTGCTTGTAATATTTATTATCCATGTTAATGACATAATGGAAGGTACAGCAAGATATGGTAACACGTTTTAGGTGATGGAATGATCATAAGATAAAAAAAGGAATACCAGTTGTTCCAAAAGATCTAGACACTAGATACACCTAGAGTCGAGAAATGATGAAGAATTAATTCAAAAAATTGCAAATTATTGGAAAAACAACATTAACTCACAACAATCATCGCTGAAATTTTCTTTGGAAACCTATCCATTAGCAAAGCAAAGGAGATAAAAAAATCTTCATATTGATAAATAACAATTGCGAATATACCAACAGAAATGTGGGAAAAGCGTAGGTATTACATACATATACCAAAGCTTTTTCCCCCTATTACTATATTATATCAAGGTACTTTCTTACTACATGAAATGAAATGTTTAGAAAAAATAATAATAACAATTTCCTCAAGATAAGAAAATGTGTGGTATGACCCCCCAGAGAGAGTGAAATATGTAAATAATACCAAGATGAAAAATAAATACAGCGCCTAAAATCATTCCCAAACTTGCAGATAAATCATGTGGATAATTCATAGATATTGATAAAGCATCCTACCTAACATAAAGGTGAGTGTTCACAAGTGTCATTTAGAAATATATTTTATACAGAATAACCGATACAAATTCTCATCCTAGATATTGGGTTACAAATAAGGGTTCCAATTACAAAAGTCAATATGATTCACTATTTTATTGGGAAATTTGGAATTGCTCATGGATTGTTTTATAGAAAAAAGAACCAAACTAATTATCATAATTGTATATATATATATATATATATATATATATATATATATATATATATACATATATATATGTATATATATATATATATGGATATATATATGTATATATATACATATATATATATATATATATATATATATATATGTATATATATATTGTATTATATTATATGTATATTACATTTTGTGATCCTACTGGCCCACTCTGGTATATATTACTTCATCTCTAAATAAATTCGTTTTGTATTGTACAATTCAGGATCAAAGGAGACTCAGTCTCACCTGGCATTTAGAAAGGCTCACTCTAGAATGGGGCACCATAAGAAGTTGAAGGTGACGCAACACCATTTCCATTTTGCCCACGACCCCCGTTAAGACCGCTACTAAAACCGTTCCCAATAGACTGGCTTGGAACTCCATAAGCTGAAGAAGGTGCTGACGAAGAGCTGGAGAAGCCATTTCCATTGAATCCGTTGCTACCAAATCTGTTGCCGCTAAAACCGTTGATACCAAATCCATTACCACTGAAACCATTGGAGCTGAGGCCGTCACCGTTGCTCTGACCAGGGGTTGTGTAAGCGCTTGACGGGGCTGATGCGCCGTTGCTGAAACCATTACCGTTAAAATCGTTGGCACCAAAACCAGTGCTACCAAGTCCATTACCATTTACACCGTTGGCGCTGAGTCCATTGCCGTTGGTCTGGCCAGGCGCTCTGTAGGAGCTTGATGGGGCTGATGCACCGTTGGCAAAACCATTACCACTGAAACCGTTGGCGCCAAATCCACTACCGTTGCTCAACCGTCCACTGCCGTTCCTTCGGCTGCTGCCATTTCGTCGTCCTCCGCTACCATTTGCTCTGGAGCCACCGTTGAATCCACTGCCACTGCCTTGACCAGGGACACCGTAAACAGCAGAGAGAGCGTTGGCCACTCCGTAGGCATTGGGTTCCTGTCCAATCAGTTCATTGACGGAGTAGAAGTTGGTGGCCTGAGAACAGTCCACATTGAACCACCAGTCACACACGAGGTACTGCTGGTTGAAAATGGTGCCGTTGGGACACAGGAAGGAATCCTTCTGGTAGCCGTTGGGACGCGTCTGGCAGATGTGGAAGACCTGGCAGCTAGCTTCGCCTGTGGTATCAGCGTAGTATCCGTGGGGATATCCCGTGGTCTCGCAGGCGAATCCAGTCTCGGGAATGTCCGAGAGAACCGGGTAGTCCTGTCCGGGCACTCCTCCTCCGGGGATGTTCTCGCCTAGTTCGAGGAGCTCGAGTTCTGCCTGACTAGGGCCATAGCCGTAACCACCGCTCTGACCTCCGTTAGCTCCCCCATTGAATCCGCCATTGAAACCTCCGTTAAACCCTCCGTTGAATCCTCCGTTTGATCCACCGTTGAAACCTCCGTTTAATCCGCCGTTGAAACCTCCACTCAATGCCCCATTGAAGCCTCCCACTGATGGAGTCCCGTAGGTGGATGCTGGCAGTTTATCTGCTCCAGCAATGCCGAGCAGAACTGAAAGTAACGCATTGTTAAAGAAATTAATTATATACGTATGTATCAATTTTTTCTAGTTCAGATTGTATCAAAATATCAAGAATGAATTCTTACCTGCAAGCAAAAGAGCCTTCGTGTTCATTGCAAGCGAACGCTTTAGAATATAGATCCCAAATGGATTGCTGGAAAGCCAGAGCAGCAGCCTTATATACTCGTCTCACTGCATGACGCCATCACCTCGCCATTCTTCTCGCCCCACCCGGGAGTAGGGGGGTGGGGTTGAGGAAGTGAGTGCTGTGATGTGGTGGAGAGCTGAACACGAAGATTCCTAGATTACCGTGAGAGTTCAGTCGTGTCGCAGACCTTTTATTCCACAATGACTGCATAATATTTATTTGTTTTTATACTTTATCTACTCGCATGATCATCATAAAACCAACAATACAGGATGTATAGGGAAAATATATTACCGGTTTATATATAATGAGATATTTTTGTCTATCGTTAAGTATGTGTTTTTCTTCATTAATAACTTAGACTTCAAGTCGCAGATGAAGAATTAGATCATTATGTATATTTTTTGTCGTCTTAATTTGATTGTTTGTCTATTAGAAAATGTTTGGAAAAAGCTTTTAGCTATATGTTGATTTTCATATTTATTTACTTGTTCATTTATTAATTTGTTTATTTTTTTATTTGTTTACCTTTTTATCTATTTATTTGTTTATTTATTGAATCTATCTATTTAATAATGTATTTATTAATTTGATTATTAACCTATCTATCTTTCTACCTATTTATCTACCGCTATTTATTTGTTTGTTTATTTATTTATGCATTCATTCATCTATTTTTTATTTATAGCTATTTGTTTATCTATTTATTTATACTCTTATTTATTCATTATCAATTAATTTCTATTACATATATATATTTTCTATAATTTTTCTGTTAGAGTCTGGAGAACGTATAAATGTTGACAACCAATAAGTGTTGGTGGTTATTGGCTCACGATCCAGATTTTTTTTTTCTTTTTTTTTAAGTAAGCTACCATTGCTGGATTTGGGCTTTTCGAAGGCTTGTTAGAAAGATCACATATAGTAACACATATATGATATTTTGTTTTAAGGACACAGAGAGGGACAGGGCATTCAGCTATCATAAGTACTTTTTGAGCTTGCACCGGAAGTTAATAATATACACACTTTTAGAATACTGCATCTTGAATATCATTGATATGTGCTCCGACGTAACGCCCATATAAAATAAAATCCTCTCTAAAAGAGTATTCTTCAGTAATAAAGATGATGTATCTATTAATGAATTAATCTACATTTTGATCCCATTGTTAAGCAAAGGCTGTTCCCATATTTTATGAATCGCCAACATATGCCACCTCATTTATTCAAAACATTTACCTCATCTCTCCTCCTTTTCTCTGGACCCCTTCAACACTTCCCATTTTACGGCATCCAGTCAGTAACACACTTGGCCCATCACCCATCATTTTTTCACGCTAATTTCCCTACCCAATTCAACTTCCTCACTTTTATCCAACTTGATCTCTTCATTCTCTATCATCTTCGTCCTTTTCCAAGTCTTGTATTTATAGATTATAGCTGGTATTGTACACTGGTTATAAATTTTGTTTTTCAGACATAAATAGAGATCCTTTCATAATCTTTTTTATAATTACTAAATATTTTCCAACCAATTGCGGTACGTTTTTCAGTTCCTTTTTTATTATATTTAATTCGTATTAGCATCTAATTATACTCTTCAACTTCTTCAAGAATTTTGAGTTAAATATCACTTTGTGTTTACTCTTATTCATCTTCAAAGCTACTTTGAAACCATTACTTTCAGACCACCTAACATATTTTGTATGCCTTCTGCTATCCGCAAATCTGTTTGCGTAGTGACTTTAGTGTTACCATTTGCTCTACAGAATCAAAGACCTTTTCGTATTCTATACATTTTAAACAAAGATGTTTATTCTATTTTATCATCTTAATTGGTTGAGTATTTCTCTGCAAATGATTTATACTTGATTCTCCACTTCTAAAGTTTTTCTGTTTATTTGGCTTACATTTATTTTATATCAAGTTGAATGGTTAACTGGTATACATTCTTATGAAGTAAGATCTTCATTGCATTACACCATGATTCAGGAACGCTTTCCCAACTGCTGGACATATATCTGAGCTAGCCTATAATGAACATCTTTCCTTTCATCTCTCGGAAGATCTATTTATATGATATCACCTGGTGCTTTTCCTTGTTTTAAACTTTTTTAGAGCCATTGCTACTTCTTCATTTGTAATTTCTGGTACACTACTATCTACTGGTGAATTTTACTGACTTAACCACAATATTATATATGTAAAATCCTTGGTAAAATTCTTCCACACTTCTTACCACTCTCTCCCTGAATTCAATAACCTCACCATTTCTACAAGACACGCTAGACGCAATTTCCAATGAGAGCAACATCATCATCATGGGTGACCTAAATTGTCATGTCGGAGCTGGTGCTGTTGAGGTCATGATCGGCAACTTTGATGATGGAGAACGAAATGATGAAGGAAAAATACTTATAGA
>NC_134786.1:21289868-21307368 GCF_046742065.1 Oratosquilla oratoria | reverse complement strand
GTATGTGATAGAAGAAAACTAAAGATAAATGTGGATAAATGTAAGGTGATGAGATGTACAATGGGGTGAAAGTGGCAGTAGACTGGAAGTGAGCATTAAGGGAGGGCGACTGGAGGAAGTGGATAGTTTTAGATACATGGGTGCAAATGTGGCAGGAAAAGGTGGAGTGAAGGTGGAGGTAGAATGTAGATTGAGAGAAGCGAGTAAATGCCTTGGTGGATTGAAGAGTGTAATGAGGAATAGACTTTTGGGAATGGATGCTAAGAGGAGACTATATGAAATGGTGATTGTGCCAACAGCACTGTATGAGGCAGAAACATGGAACATAAGAGAGGAAGAGAGAAGGAGTTTGAATATGTTTGAGATGAGGTGTCTGAGAAGTATGATGGATGCTAAGAGGAGACTGAATGAGTGATTGTGCCAACAGCACTGTATGGGTCAGAAATATGGAACATAAGAGAGGAAGAGAGAAGGAGTTTGAATGTGTTTGAAATGAGGTGTCTGAGAAGTATGATGGGGATTACTAGGCTAGATACAGTGAAAAATGAGGAGGTGAGGAGGAGAACGGGGGTGGAAAGGGAGTTGGGAGATAGAGTTGATGAAAGAGTATTAGGATGGTTTGGACACATGGAAAGAATGAGTGAAGAAAGACTAGTAAAAGAGGTATGGAAGGCAGATGTGGAGGGAGTGAACATGAGGGGACGTCCTAGGATGAGGTGGATGGATGGGGTGAAGGGGGCTTTGGGGAAGAGAGGAATGTCTGTTGAGGAGGGACGGGAGTAGACAGAAGACAGGGGTGAATGGAGAATGGTTGTATATGGATGATTTTGTGATGCATAAGGTGGAATGGGCGGGGGGATGGGGTAGTATGTATGCAAAAGTTTACGCAGCCTGAAGGGATTTCTCCCCGTCTCCTCCTTTTATGCAGGGGGGGACGGGGTCGCCGATTTAATGAAGCGGCCTTGCTGTAGATGTGCTGTGTCTTGCGACACTATTTCTGACCCAGGGCAGTGGACAAGGTACAGGGATGACCCGTCATCCAGGAGAAGCTAAGATAGGAGGGAGGGTGGAGGGGTGTGTTGTGTATTCAGGGATTGGAATGGGTAGGAATGATTTTATGCCTTTTCCTTTTTGGCTACCTCCCTTGTAAGGGGGAAAAGCCTTGGTATATGTATGTATGTATGTATATATATATATATATATATATATATATATATATACATATATATATATATATATATATATATATATATATATATATATGCGTAAATAACCACTAGGAAAAGTAAACTAACGAAGCAGAGCGCTTTCGTGTAATTACATCTTCAGTGCAGATACAAAGAAGGAATTATAAGATGAAGAAACAAGGTACAGAATATATGACATAGTGAAGAGGGCATTCGGAGAGGTAGTGGAAGAAGTACACGTGACGGACGTATGGGCCGTCCTGGTAGCCAACAAGTATGGGACGTTTGGGCCGTCCTGGTAACCAACAAGTATGGGACAACTGCTCATAATTTATATTACAATTCAAACAATTTTGAAATTTCATGAGAAATAAAACTATCTAATTTGTACAAACCTTGATGAAGATTAACATTTATCCCCTTACTAGATTTGATCAAACTGCATTCAATTAAATTTCTTTCTGTTATGTTGTTGTTGTATGTGATGACTTTAGCGTTATCCCAGTCAACTGGGTGGTTAAAATGGTTCATGTGGTTGAATATACCGCTAGATTGGTTTCCCTCTCTAACGTATTTCTTATGTTGATTGATTCGTGTTGTGAGTGTTTTAGCAGTCTGACCAACATAAAACTGATTACATGATTTGCAAGGTATTTTGTACACACACCCTTTATTACTATTGACAGAATTATTTATGAGCAGTTGTCTTACAGTGTTCTTGTTATTGAAAACTACATTAAAGAATCCTACTGAATCAGTGAATAGCCATTTCAATAAGAAGATAAAAGAATTGTTAAGTGGAAATAGTGAACTAATCAAAAAGTTTATTTCTATCAGCCCTCCTTTGCCTTACATGTATGGTCTAATTAAGACACATAAACCAAATAACCCGGTAAGACCAATCGTTTCTTCAATAGGTTCAGCTTCATACAAACTTTCGAAATGGTTGGTAACAATTCTTAGTCCACTAGTTGGAACTATTTCCACTTCACATGTTAAGAACAGTTTGGACCTCATTAACAAACTAAGTGAGGTAAAACCAGACTATGAATTTAAATTGGTAAGTTATGATATTGTTAGTTTGTTTACGAAAGTTCCCTTGTATGACCTTTTAATCTATCTTAAAGAAGAGTTAAATAAGCACGATTTACCATTACCTTCAGGCACCTTAATTGAACTGATCAAATTGTGTGTTAAAGATTGCAAATTCCAATTTAATGATAAATTCTATTCTCAGAAATTTGGAATGAGCATGGGTAATCCTCTCTCCCCCGTATTGAGTAATCTATATATGGAGTTTTTTTAAACCAAAATTTTAAGTAAGATCATTCCCCCCAACATTACATGGATGCGGTACATTGATGACATCCTGTCTGTGGCCCATTCAAGATAATGTAAATGATTTTTTATGTAAGCTTAATAATTTGGTCAGTTCCATTAAGTTCACGGTGGAGATAGAGAAAGAAGGCGTTTTGCCTTTCCTTGATTGTAATATCTACCGCCGTGAAAGTGAGTTGAAGTTTAGTGTATATCGCAAACCAACCAATGTTTGTTCATATATACACTATTATTCCTCACACCCTGATGGCGTAAGGATATCTGTTTTTTCGTCGATGTACCTCAGGGCCCTACGCATTTGCAGCCCAGAGTACATCGATGATGAAATAAGATGTATTTACGACATTGGTACTAAGCTACAATACCCCACACATGTTCTTGATAAAGCTTACAATCGTGCTAAAAGGACATTTTACAACCTTAGGTCAACTCAAACTTTCAATATGAATAACTTGCTAATTTTACCGTACCAAGAGAACCTGCAAAATATTCCAAATATGTTACGTAAATTTAACATTAATGTAGTTTTCAATAACAAGAACACTGTAAGACAACTGCTCATAAATAATTCTGTCAATAGTAATAAAGGGTGTGTGTACAAAATACCTTGCAAATCATGTAATCAGTTTTATGTTGGTCAGACTGCTAAAACACTCACAACACGAATCAATCAACATAAGAAATACGTTAGAGAGGGAAACCAATCTAGCGGTATATTCAACCACATGAACCATTTTAACTACCCAGTTGACTGGGATAACGCTAAAGTCATCACATACAACAACAACATAACAGAAAGAAATTTAATTGAATGCAGTTTGATCAAATCTAGTAAGGGGATAAATGTTAATCTTCATCAAGGTTTGTACAAATTAGATAGTTTTATTTCTCATGAAATTTCAAAATTGTTTGAATTGTAATATAAATTATGAGCAGTTGTCCCATACTTGTTGGTTACCAGGACGGCCCAAACGTCCCATACTTGTTGGCTACCAGGACGGCCCATACGTCCGTCACGTGTACTTCTTCCACTACCTCTCCGAATGCCCTCTTCACTATGTCATATATTCTGTACCTTGTTTCTTCATCTTATAATTCCTTTTTTGTATCTGCGCTGAAGATGTAATTACACGAAAGCGCTCTGCTTCGTTAGTTTACTTTTCCTAGTGGTTATTTACGCATTTGTGAACACACGCTCCTAGTGTTTTATTGCATATATATATATATATATATATATATATATATATATATATATATATATATATATATATATATATTACTTTTTCCAAATTCCATTATACTGCATTCCTTAAGGTTGAAGCCCACCTCTAACTTCTGACTCCATTCCCAGACCTTGTTCAGATCTCTCTGTTGCGAATCACACTTTTTTCTGTACTTATTTTTTAGTAGTTTGCGTCGTCTGCAAAGAAGTTCATGTAACATTCTACAACTTCATCTATGTCATTTACATATATAGCAAACATTATCGGAGTCAGTATTGAACCCTGGGGGACTCCACTTCTCATTTCATCACAAGCAGAGTTTTTATCTCTGAGCACCACTCTCATTTTTCTTCCATGCAAGAAATCTTCCATTCATTGAAAAAGTTTTCTTTATATAACTCCTGTTGTTTTGAGTTTTCTTAATGTTTTTTGTGTGGTACTTTATCAAGCGCCTTTTGTAAGTCCAGGAAAGCACATCCTGCCCATCCGATCCTTTCTTGTATTATATCTATTAACCTTGAACAGAAACTTATCAAATTTGTGCAACATGTTTTTCCCCGTCTAAACCCGAATTGTCTCGGATTTAGTATATTGTTCCCCTCCAGATGTTTATTCCATCTACTTTTGATAACTTTCTCACAAATTTTAGCTATTGTACTTGTAAGGGAGACCGGTCTATAGTTTGTTGGGTCTTCCTTGTTTCCCTCTTTATATATTGGTATGATATAGGCATTTTCTAGTCTTCCGGTACTTTTCTTCTTTGAGTGAGCAATCTATTATCTTACATATTTGATCCATTAGTTCATCTATACATTCTATTAGTATCCAGTTTGCAATTCCGTCCGAACCGTGTGATTTTCTGACATCAAGGCTCATTATTTAGTCCCTTATTTCTTTCTGTGTGACAATTATTTTTTCTCATCAGGGGGGATCTTCCTCCCCTTCCTTCATCCCAATTTTGTACGTTTCCTTTAGTGAATACATATTTGAAATGTTTGTTCATAATTTCAGCCATTTATCTACCCTCTGTGCATTCTATGTTACCTTGACGTAGTTTTACTATTTCCTGTTTACTTTTTAATTTACTATTTACATATCTATAGAATGACTTAGGTTGATCTTTACATTTGTCTGTTACGCCTTTTTCATAGTTTCTTTTTTCTTTTCTGTGTATTTTCACATATTCATTTCTTAGTTTGATATGTATTTGCCACCTTCCATTTTTTCTTTTTTCTAATTTTTCCAAGCTTTGTCTCTTTTATCTTTTGTCTCACTACATTTTTTGTTATACCAGCAATTAATGTACACCTTTTCCTATTTTTTATGTACATATGTGTGTGTGTGTGTGTGTGTGTGTGTGTGTGTGTGTGTGTGTGTGTGTGTGTGTGTGTGTGTGTGTGTGTGTGTGCGTGTTTATGTGTGTGTGTGTGTGTATGTGTGTGTGTGTGTATGTGTGTGTGTGTGTGTGCGTGTGTGTGTATGTGTGTGTGTGTATACATGTGCAAAAATATCACAAAACCACGTGATCCAATAAATTGCTGATAAACACAAAGAAAATCGAAAGAGAAACTAGAATTCCCAAGCGCTTTCGTGATATTTCACATCTTCAGGGGAATACAAATGAAAAAAACTTACACATAGGTATATAAGAGGTATAAAAACAAACTAGGAAAGGTACAGACAATAAACATTGAAGAAATGTAACAAATCAACATTAAAATACATAAAACCAAATCATTTTTTAAAAAACGTAATGTGGTTACAAATTTCGTCAATTATAAAATGATCTAATTTAAAAATACCATTGCTAACATTAATGTTAGATCCTTCGGATTTTTTATCATATAACTTTCACTTATGTTCCTAGTGGCTAATGAATCACATGACATTATAGATGAAGCATTAGACCAGTCATTACGATGACCAAATCTCTCATATGAATAAACAGCGCACTAGACTAATGGGGTGTTTTTACACTTTACTCGTGTTGTTTAATCCTCGTTGATATTTCCTTGGCCGTTTGCCCAGGGTAATACTTTTTTCAATATCTGCAATGGATCTTGTGTATGCAGCCACTTGAGACACTAGGTGAATTTCTAATAATTAATTTCTTAAAGGTATATGTATTATGAAGTAAAACTTTATTATTCCATGTTTTTAGGATGTGAGAAATTTAAGCCAGATTGTTAATGAGTGGTAAAACCAGAAGGTTCTTAGTATCAAAGGAGTGGGATGGTTAAACACTATATATATATATATTTTTTCACTGCAGCGAGAGCGTGATCTAAAAATATTTTAGGGTATTTTAATATACTCAAATTCCTCATCAATAAATTCGGAGCTGCAAATACGAAGAGCATGTAAAAACATAGAAGAAAACATGTTCCAAATATTTTACTTTATCATGGTGAGCCGAGTAATATCAAATATATGAAAAAACATTTGTCGGCTTCCTATAAACACTAAACTTAAAATTATTACTATTTCTATGAATTAGGCAATCCAAAAAGGGGGATTTAGTATTACTTTCTAATTCAATAATGAAATTAATAGAAGGAACTAAGTTATTCAGAGATTGTAGAAATGCAGTTAAATCCTCAGAGCTGGGCCACAGGGAAAGATCATCGTCAACATATCTATACCAAATTGCATTTGGTGGTAAAATTTCACTTAATAGTCTATCTTAAAAAATCCATATAGAGATTGCTATGGACTGGAGATAGTGGATTACCATTGCCATACCAAATTCCTGAAAATAAGATTGACCGTCAATTTCAAATTTACAACCCTTAATATTTAGTTTGATAAGTTAAATTATTTTAGTAGAGGGTATATACATGGATTAAACAACACAAGTACAGTGTAAAACAGCACAAGCGTCTAGTACGCTGTTTGTCCATATGAGAAATTATGATCATCGTATTGATTGATTTAATGCTTCATCTATTATGTCGTGTGATTCATTTGCCAATAGAAACATTATTGAAAGTTGTATGACAAAAAAGAATCTGAAGGATCTAACATTAATATTAGCAATGGTATTTTTAGATTAGCAATGGTGTTTTTAGATAAGACGAGACTGCCGTCTTCTTAGGGACATTCATTGTTTAGTGACCAAGCTAACCGACCTTTCCGACTACGCCCCTTTGACGACAATAGATTCTCGGCATCTCAGGTCAAGCCCTGTACTTGGACAAATGGCCCAGCTGCATCTCGGGTCAGCCACCTGCTTCGGACACAAAAAAATCTCTGCCGGCGCTTCTCCACGTTGGACCAAACCTTCCAAATTTTCCTTCAGTTGCTATGGCAACAGCCTTCTTATTCCTTGATTGTCAACCTTGTAAATTAGTACATAGATTATGTTTCTGGCAACACTCCGAGTTATGGTGGGAGTTTGTCGTGTATTTTGTAGACAGATCTAAACTTGGAGAATCAAAGCCAAGAACTCCATCCGAGTTACTTTCACCACAATTCCAAATGTAAAGTACCATAACCTACACACACACACACACAAACACACACACACACACACACACACACACACACACACACACACACACACACACACACACACACACACACACACACACACACACACACACACACACACACACACACACACACAAACACACACACACACACACACACACACACACACACACACACACACACACACACACACACACACACACACACACACACATATATATATATATATATATATATATATATATCTAATATATAAATGTATATATATATATATATATACATATATATGTATATATATATATATAAATGTATATATATATGTATATATATACATATATATATATACATATATATATATACATATACATGTATATATATATATATATATATATATCTATATATATATATATATATATATATATATATATATATGGTAAAAGAATACGGCGACTTTTGTATTTATGATCTTGTTGATACTCTACATCGCGAACTGTAGACTTATGCGTAGAGTTAAGCACAGAAATTACTCCCTCTATTACTGGCAAAAGTCATAATGAAACAAAGTGGAGCGTTCTCAATATAATTATGACGTTTCGTACACTTTGTACATTTTCAAGTGATATCGATTACAATAAATGACATGATTTATATATTGGTAAGAAGAAGATTTATGGCCTGGGGTGAGGTCACGTGCGAATGATCAAGGGGGAGGAATGGTGGTGGAACTCCGTGGGGAGGTGGGACTCCGTGGTGTGGTGGAACTCCATAGGGTGGTGGATCTCCGTGGGATGGTGCAAGTCCGTGTGGTGGTGGACTTCGTAAACAAAATTATGGCAAGGTATCTAGATTGGATATTTAAGTCTGGAGACTTCTCGTTAATAAGAAGGGCCACGAAAATTTATAAGCGTTAGGTATCTTGTGTTTGTTCAATGAGTTTTGTTTTTTCCACCAACGTTTTCATTGTTAGAGTAGTGTTGTGATATGTGAGAGTGTGAGTTTTTGGTGTACGGTTTTGGGGGTGGAGAGTAGTTCTTCGACTAAGTGCTGTTGTGTATCCTATGTATGAGGAAGGTAGGGATACACAATTTCCTATTTTGCACGAGTATTTATAGACAAAATGACTCCGTTGTAGGTCTCGGTTTTTCATGGAAAGACTATTTTTCATGCATGAGCAATGATGAGGTTCTCCTGTTTGTATAATAAATGTCATCATCGAGGAAATCTTGGGGTCCGGTGGGTTTGACAAATTTCTTGATTGTTTGTTTTAATATGCGTTCATATGCACTGTAACCCGTTCATCTTTATTGTAACCTATTTCATGTTTAATAATCCTGTTGATTTTCTTGTTAAGGTAGCCATTGTTAACCAGCAGTTGAGTTGCTCTCTCTTTCTCTTGATGAGTGGCATTCCAAATACTGGGATGAGTGAGGGTCCTTCTGTTGAAGGCCCTGATGGTGAAGTCTGACATATAATCAGTGTGGGGACTGATTATATGTACCTTTATCTAGTGCTTGTAATATTTCTTATCCATGTTAATGACATAATGGAAGGTACAGCAAGATATGGTAACACGTTTTTGGTGATGGAATGATCATGAGATAAAAAAAGAGGAATGCCAGTTGTTCCAAAAGATCTAGACACTAGATACACCTAGAGTCATACATACATACATATACCAAGGCTTTTTCCCCCTTACAAGGGAGGTAGCCAAAAAGGGAAAGGCATAAAAACACTCCCACCCATTTCATCCCTACATACACTCCACACCCCTCCCACCCTCCCTCCCATCTGAGCACCTCCTGGATGACGGGTCATCCCTGCACACAACAATCAATATACCAACAGAAATGTGGGATAAGCGTATGTATTACATACATATACCAAGGCTTTTTTCCCCTATTACTATAGTATGTTAAGGTATTTCTTACTACATGGATTAAAATATTTTGAATAAAAAAAGATAATAATTATCTCCTCAAGATAAGAAAATGCGTGGTATGATCCCCCAGAGAGAGTGAAATATGTAAATAATATCAAGATGAAAAATAAATCCAGCGCCTAAAATCATTCCCAAACTTGCAGATAAATCATGTGGATAATTAATAGATATTGATAAAGCATCCTACTTAACATAAAGGTGAGTGTTCACAAGTGTCATTTAGAAATATGTTTTATACAGAATAACCGATACAAATTCTCATCCTAGTTATTGGGTTACAAATAAGGGTTCCAATTATAAAAGTCAATATGATTCACTATTTTATTGGGAAATTTGGAATTGCTCATGGATTGTTTTATAGAAAAAGAACCAAACTAATTATCATAATTGTATGTATGTGTATATATATATACAGTATATATATATATATATATATATACATATGTATATATATATATACATATATATATATATATATATAATATATATACATATATATATACATACATATATATGTATATATATACATATATATATATACATTATATATATATATATATATATATATATTGTATTATATTATATGTATATTACATTTTGTGATCTTACTGGCCCGCTTTGGTATATATTACTTCATCTCTAAATAAATTCGTTTTGTATTGTACAATTCAGGATCAAAGGAGACTCAGTCTCACCTGGCATTTAGAAAGGCTCACTCTAGAATGGGGCACCATAAGAAGTTGAAGGTGACGCAACACCATTTCCATTTTGCCCACGACCCCCGTTAAGACCGCTACTAAAACCGTTTTCAATAGACTGGCTTGGAACTCTATAAGCTGAAGAAGATGTTGACGAAGAGCTGGAGAAGCCATTTCCATTGAATTCGTTGCTACCAAATCTGTTGCCGTTAAAACCGTTGATACCAAATCCATTACCACTGAAACCATTGGAGCTGAGGCCGTTACCGTTGCTCTGGCCAGGGGCTGTGTAAGCGCTTGACGGGGCTGATGCGCCGTTGCTGAAACCATTAGCATTAAAGCCGTTGGCACCAAAACCAGTGCTACCAAGTCCATTACCATTTACACCGTTGGCGCTGAGTCCATTGCCGTTGGTCTGGCCAGGTGCTCTATAAGAGGTTGATGGGGCTGATGCACCGTTGGCAAAACCATTACCACTGAAACTGTTGGCACCAAATCCACTGCCGATGCCCAACCGTCCACTGCCGTTCCTTCGGCTGCTGCCATTTCGTCGTCCTCCGCTACCATTTGCTCTGGAGCCACCGTTGAATCCGCTGCCACTGCCTTGACCAGGGACACCGTAAACAGCAGAGAGAGCGTTGGCCACTCCGTAGGCATTGGGTTCCTGTCCAATCAGTTCATTGACGGAGTAGAAGTTGGTGGCCTGAGAACAGTCCACATTGAACCACCAGTCACACACGAGGTACTGCTGGTTGAAAATGGTGCCGTTGGGACACAGGAAGGAATCCTTCTGGTAGCCGTTGGGACGCGTCTGGCAGATGTGGAAGACCTGGCAGCTGGCTTCGCCTGTGGTATCAGCGTAGTATCCGTGGGGATATCCCGTGGTCTCGCAGGCGAATCCAGTCTCGGGAATGTCCGAGAGAACCGGGTAGTCCTGTCCGGGCACTCCTCCTCCGGGGATGTTCTCGCCTAGTTCGAGGAGCTCGAGTTCTGCCTGACTAGGGCCATAGCCGTAACCACCGCTGTGACCTCCGTTAGCTCCCCCATTGAATCCGCCATTGAAACCTCCGTTAAACCCTCCGTTGAATCCTCCGTTAGATCCACCGTTGAAACCTCCGTTTAATCCGCCGTTGAAACCTCCATTCAATGCCCCATTGAAGCCTCCCACTGATGGAGTCCCGTAGGTGGATGCTGGCAGTTTATCTGCTCCAGCAATGCCGAGCAGAACTGAAAGTAACGCATTGTTAAAGAAATTAATTATATACGTATGTATCAATTTTTTCTAGTTCAGATTGTATCAAAATATCAAGAATGAATTCTTACCTGCAAGCAAAAGAGCCTTCGTGTTCATTGCAAGCGAACGCTTTAGAATATAGATCCCAAATGGATTGCTGGAAAGCCAGAGCAGCAGCCTTATATACTCGTCTCACTGCATGACGCCATCACCTCGCCATTCTTCTCGCCCCACCCGGGAGTAGGGGGGTGGGGTTGAGGAAGTGGGTGCAGTGAAGTGGTGGAGAGCTGAACACGAAGATTCCTAGATTACCGTGAGAGTTCAGTCGTGTCGCAGATCTTTTATTCCACAATGACTGCATAATACTTATTTGTTTTTATACTTCATCTACTCGCATGATCATCATAAATCCAACAATACAGGATGTATAGGGAAAATATATTACCCGGTATATATATAATGAGATATTTTTGTCTATCGTTAAGTATGTGTTTTTCTTCATTAATAACTTAGACTTCAAGTCGCAGATGAAGAATTAGATCATTATTATATATATTTTTTGTCGTCTTAATTTGATTGTTTGTCTATTAAAAAATGTTTGGAAAAAGCTTTTAGCTATATGCTGATTTTCATACTTATTTACTTGTTCATTTATTAATTTGTTTATTTATTTATCTGTTTATCAGTGTTATATGTTGTGTGCTCCAACGTAATTCCCATGTAAAATAAAATCCTCTCTAAAAGAGTATTCTTCAGTAATAAAGATGATGTATCTATTAATGAATTTATCTACCATTTTGATCTCATTGTTAAGCAAAGGCTGTTCCCATATTTTACGAATCGCCAACATATGCCACCTCATCTATTCAAAACATTTATTTCATCTCTCCTCCTTTTCTCTGGTCCCCTTCAACACTTCCCATTTTACGGCATCCAGTCAGTAACACACTTGCCCCATCACCCATCATTTTTTCACGCTAATTTCCCTACCCAATTCAACTTCCTCTCTTTTATCCAACTTGATCTCTTCATTCTCCTCTGCGCAGTCTTCGGTTTTATCTCTATCATCTTCGTCCTTTTCCAAGTCTTGTATTCATAAATCATAGCTGGTATTGTACACTGATTATAAATTTTGTTTTTCAGACATAAATAGAGATCCTTTCATAATCTTTTTTATAATTACTAAATATTTTCCAACCAATTACGGTACGTTTTTTAGTTCCTTTTTTATAATATTTAATTCTTATTAGCATCTAATTATTCTCTTCAACTTCTTCAAGAAATTTGAGTTAAATATCACTTTGTGTTTACTCTTATTCATCTTCAAAGCTACTTTGAAACCATTACTTTCAGACCACCTAACATATTTTGTATACCTTCTGCTATCCGGAAATCTGTTTGCATAGTGACTTTAGTGTTACCATTTGTTCTATAGAATCAAAGACCTTTTCGTATTCTAAACATTTTAAACAAAGATGTTTATTCTATTTTATCATCTTAATTGGTTGAGTATTTCTCTGCAAATGATTTATACTTGAGTGTCCGCTTCTAAGTTTTTTCTGTTTATTTGGCTTACATTTATTTCATATTAAGTTGAATGGTTAATTGGTATCCATTCTTATAAAGCAAAATCTTCATTGCATTACACCATGATTCAGGAACGCTTTCCCAACTGCTGGACATACATCTGAGCTAGTCTATAATGAACATCTTTCCTTTCATCTCTCGGAAGATCTATTTATATAATATCACCAGGTGCTCTTCCTTGTTTTATACTTTTTAGAGCCATTGCTATTTCTTCATTTGTAATTTCTGGTACACTACTATCTACTGGTGAATTTCACTGACTTAACCACGATATTATATATGTAAAATCCTTGGTAAAATTCTTCCACATTCCTCTCCCTGGATTCAATAACCTCACCATTTCTACAAGACACGCTAGACGCAATTTCCAATGAGAGCAACATCATCATCATGGGTGACCTAAATTGTCATGTCGGAGCTGGTGCTGTTGAGGTCATGATCGGCAACTTTGATGCTGGAGAACGAAATGATGAAGGAAAAATACTTATAGATTCCTGGTTGAGAAACAATCTGTTAGTGACGAATGAGTTCTCCATACACGCGGAGAGCCAAGTACGCATACTACAAATATAAAGAGAATTGAAATAAGAAACTTGGAACAGACCAAAACAAAGATTGAGAAATAGATACACAACATTAAAGGGAATTTCATTGAAGAGTACTGAGGATGTCTGAAAAAACTATCTACAGTGTCAAATTAAACATATCTAGAATAACAGAAGTGAGAAAGGTGAAAAATAGAAAAAGTTAGTTGATGGGCAGAAGTAAAAGCAGAAATGGAGGAAAAGATAAATCATTTCACTTTGTGGTTATATGACAGAATACCTAAAATCCTAATGGCTGATGAACAGACAATGAAAACACTATATAATGAAGTGAAAGAGGAATCAATAAACGTGGAAGATCCAAAAGTAACCGTTAAATTGACGAAGAACACTGAATCCCCAGGTCCTAACACGATTCCAATGAAAACAATGAAAGTAACGGGTGTTTTTCTAAAGTGTATACAAGAAATACAGGAATAGTACCAGATGAATGGAACCAATCACTAATTTCCATCATCTTCACAAATACTGTAAGGACAACCCATTAGTATCAGAACCACTGATAAATATTAGAAAGAAAACTGAAAGAAATACTAGAAAGAAAACTGAAATCCTGAGTGGGTAGTGTCCTGGCTCAAAGTCAATTTGAAAACCGACCAGAGAGAGAAACAGTTAGCCGACTTTTAAATTATTCCCAGAAATAACCGGGAACATGCATTTGGTTATCACATCTGTTTCCTAGACCTTGTGAAAGCTTTGGACAGGGTTCCAGAAGGAAAAGTGTGAATTACAAACAAAATAGCACGAACCAGTGACAATTCAGTATATACAATGACTGGGCAAGGCTTCACCATCTTGATCATATAATTCATTTGTCAACACAAATATTATAGAAAGTGGTCTAAGTAAGCAATTTGAATTGATTAATCTCAACATTAGTGGTGGCATGTATAAGTTGGATCATTTCATCATTGGTAATATTGTAAACAAATTCTATATTCCCATCAAACAACGTTATTATAATATCGTGTGATCCTTCGTAATTATAAATGCCTTGTGATTTTCCGAATTAATTGTACGTTTTATTTTTGCAAAGACACCTTTTGTAATGAGTTGCCCTGCTACCTTCCCTAATTTCATGTATCTTTACATTTCCATACTATATGTTTTGTGACCTTTCCTAGTTGCAAACTTCTATTCGTTTATTTATCCTTACTTTTCACCGCTCCTTTTTCCTAAGTGGTAACCTACCTATCATTGGATCACGTGCCATTTCTGTTATTTATCTTAGAGTATGATTATGGTTATGTATATGTATATATAGCTAAGTACATACATACATACATACATACATACATACATACATATATACATACATTCATACATACATACATACATACATACATACATACATACATACATACATACATACATACATACATACATACATACATACATACATACATACATACATACATACATACATGCATACATACATACATACATACATACATACATACATACATACATACATACATACATACATACATACATACATACATACATACATACATACATACATACATACATACATACATACATACATACATTGTTCCAGGGTTGGTAGTTCCAGTTTAGACAGTCTTTGCTCGTATGTCAGTTTTGAAAGCGTTTGGGCCATCTTTGTCGTTGCTCTTTGGATTCATTCTATTTTCCTTACATTCTTTTTTGTACTGGGTGTCCATAGTGTCGCTGCGTACTCCAATCTTAGTCTAATCAGTGTCACTAGTTCCTTACCATTACCTCATTCGAGTAGTTAAAAGCCATCTTTATTGATCTTAATAAAATGTAGGTTTCTCCGACTATTTTGATTATCTGCCTGTCTGGGGACATGTCTTTGGTGATGATTACTCCCAGGTCCTTTTTGGAGCCAACTTTCTTTGCTTCCTTTGTACCTATTCTATATTGTCCTGATATATATATATATATATATATATATATATATATATATATATATATATATATATATATACATATATACATATATATATATACATATATATATATATATATATATATATATATATATATATGTGTGTGTGTGTGTGTGTGTGTGTGTGTGTGTGTGTGTGTGTGTGTGTGTGTGTGTGTGTGTGTGTGTGTGTGTGTGTATGTTTGTGTGTATATATATATATATATATATATATATATATATATATATATATATATATATATATATATATATATAAACATATATATATGTATTTTTTTATTTATATATATATATATGTATATATATATATATATATATATATATATATAATACTTTTTCCAAATTCCATTGTACTACATTTCTTAAAGTTGAAGTCCACTTCCAACTTCTGACTCCATTCCCAGAGCTTGTTCAGATCTCTCTGTAGCGAATAACTTTTTTTCTGTACTTACTTTTTTAATAGTTTTGCGTCGTCTGTAAAGAAGTTCGTGTAACATTCTACAACTTTATCTATGTCATTTACATATATAGCAAACATTATCGGAGCCAGTATTGAACCCTGGGGGACTCCATTTCTCATTTCATCACAAGTAGAGTTTTCATCTCTGAGCACCACTCTCATTTTTCTTCCATGCAAGAAATCTTCCATTCATTTAAATAGTTTTCCTTGTATAACTCCTGTTGTTTTGAATTTTCTTAATTTTTTTGTATGGTACTTTATCAAGCGCCTTTTGTAAGTCCAGGAAAGCACATCCTGCCCATTCGTCCCTTTCTTGTATTATATCTATTAACCTTGAACATAAACTGATTAAATTTGTGGCACATGATTTTCCCTGTCTAAACCCGAATTGTCTCGGATTTAGTATATTGTTCCCCTCCAGATGTTCAATCCAACTACTTTGGATAACTTTCTCACAAATTTTAGCTATTGTACTTGTAAGGGACACCGGTCTATAGTCTGTTGGGTCTTCCTTGTTTCCCTCCTTATATATTGGCACGATATAGGCATTTTCCAGTCTTCCGGTACTTTTCTTCTCTGAATGAGTAATCTATTATCTTATATATTTTATCCATTAGTTCATCTATACATTCTATTAGTATCCGGTTTACAATTCCGTCCGAGCCGTGTAATTTTCTGACATCAAGGCTCATTATTTAGTCCCTTATTTCTTTCTGTGTGACAATTATTAATCTCGTTAGGGGGGATCTTTCTCACCTTCCTTCATCCCAATTGTGTACGTTTTCATTAGTGAATACATATTTGAAATGTTTGTTCATAATTTCAGCCATTTCTCTACCCTCTGTGCATTGTATGTTCCCTTGACGTAGTTTTACTATTTCCTGTTTACTTTTTAATTTACTATTTACATATCTATAGAATGATTTAGGTTTATCTTTACATTTGTCTGTTACGCCTTTTTCATAGTTTCTTTTTTCTTTTCTGTGTATTTTCACATATTCATTTCTTAGTTTGATATGTATTTCCCACTTTCCATTTTTTCTTTTTTTCTAACTTTTCCAAGCTTTGTCTCTTTTATCTTTTGTCTCACTACATTTTTTGTTATACCAGCAATTAATGTACACCTTTGTGTGTGTGTGTGTGTGTGTGTGTCTGTGTGTGTGTGTGTGTGTGTGTGTGTGTGTATGTGTATGTGTGTGTGAGTGTGTGTTTATGTGTGTGTGTGTGTGTGTGTGTGTGTGTGTGTGTGTGTGTGTGTGTGTGTGTGTGTGTGTGTGTGCGTGTGTACGCGCGCGCGTGTGTGTGTGTGTATAAATGCATTTTGGAAGTAAAATTTCTTGTAGATAAGTCTTGTTAAAGACCAGTTCTAAGTCAGAATAGTAAAAAATGAAATAAAATGCACCTGCCAAATATAGATAAGAATATAAAAAACTTGAAATGGAAAAGTTGGAGCACACCAAGGCAGAGCTTAAAGAAAATTATCGGTTTGATGTCGCTGTTATTAGCGATTTTCTCTCATAGTTACAATGGCGAAAAGCGTGTATGGGATTTGTTCTGATCCTTACCCCTTGCCAACTGGTGGGCTTGGGCCTTGTGTAAAACAGGAATTGGGTGTCGCAGATTAGTGATCTTTCTTATCCTCAGGAATCAGTTCGAATCCAGATTTCAAGGCTTTTACATTCTCTATTGGTGTAGTGAGTTTAAGGCTCTGTAAAGGTGATCTTACGGGTGGCCGAAAGCAGTGGGTTCGAATCCTGCCTGCGGTTGTCATAAAAATGATCAGATTGATGTCGCTGTTACTAGTGAA
>NC_134786.1:21277368-21284868 GCF_046742065.1 Oratosquilla oratoria | reverse complement strand
GTGTGTGTGTGTGTGTGTGTGTGTGTGTGTGTGTGTGTGTGTGTGTGTGTGTGTGTGTGTGTGTGTGTGTGTGTGTGTGTGTGTGTGTGTGTGTGTGTGTGTGTGTGTGTGTGTGTGTGTGTGTGTGTGTGTGTGTGTGTGTGTGTGTGTGTGTGTGTGTGTGTTTGTGTGTGTGTGTGTGTGTGTGTGTGTGTGTGTGGATTAAAATTTTTAGTTCAGACTCTATCTCAATATCAGGAATAAATTGTTACCTGCAAGCAGGAAAGCCTTCATGTTCCTTGCAAGTGAACGCTTTAGAATATAGATCCCAAATGGATTGCCGGAAAGCCAGAGAGGCAGTCTTATATACTCATCCCACTGCATGACGCCATCACTCCGCCATTCTTCTCGTCCCGCCCAGGTGCAGGGGGTGGGGGGTACGGTTGATGAAGGGAATGTAGTGAAGTGTTGGAGAGCTGAACATGAAGATTCTATGATTGCCATGGAAGTTTAGTCGTGTAGTAGATCTTTTGTTCCACGATGACTGCATAGGAATTCTCTATTTTCACATTTTTTCTACTCAAATGATCGTTGTAAAACTACTGATACATAATGTATCGGTAAAATTTATTACCTGGTATTTATAATGACACTTATTCTTATATCAAGTAAAAAAATATGTTTTCCTTAATTAATACCTTTGACTTTGAATACTACATAAACAAATCGATCATTACATTTTTTTTTGTAGTGTGTTGGAAAATGTTTGGAGAAAGCCATTTGCTATGTGCTGTTTTTTATGTTTTATCTATTTCGGTAGTGTTTGTTGGAAATTGTTTGGAGAAAGGTATTTGCTATTTGCGGTTTTTTATGTTTTATCTATTCTTCCCCAAATCTGTTTGCATAGTGTGTTTACAATTACCATGATTTTGGTCTATAGATTTAAAGGTTAACCAAAGAAGTTTATTCTATTTTACTGTTTTCTCAATTAGTTGATCTATCGTCTGGAAATGATTTATAGGCGAGTATCCACTTCTAAAGCTTACCCTATTCTTTTGTCTTATATTCATTTGATAATAAATTGATTGGCTAATTATCGTCCATCCTTATTAAGTCAGATCACTATAGCATTACACCATCTGAGCTAGTCTATAATGTATATTTTTCTTTGCAGATCTCGGAAGATTTATCTATATCACATCACCATATACTCTGTCTTGTTTCATACTTTTTAGATCCAATACTACGTCTTCATTTGTAAATTCTATTAGATTACTAATGTCTACTGGTGGATTTTACTGACTTAACTACGATACCATATGTGTAAAGTCCTAGTTAAAAACATTGTACACTAACATAATTTCGTTCTTCAGCACCAAAGTTGCCGATCATGACCTCAAGAGCACCAGTTCCGACATGACAATTCGGGTCACTCAAGATGATGACGTCGCTTTCATCAAAAATTGTTAAGCGTGTCTTGTTGAAATGGTGAAGTTATTGAATGCAAGGACAAAACAGTAAGAAGAGTTACCAATGCGTTCTTCACACACCGGAATAGTCAACAGTACAAATGGTACAAAAAATTATAACCTGCGGATTTGGCATTACACTAAAAAAAGCATTCACTCATTTCACCTTAACATAAATAATGTACAAACTATTCCAACTGTATTAATTGATTCAGGCCACAGAATAGTAAAGAATGAAATAAAATGCCCCTACCAAATGTAGATAAGAATATAAAAAACTTGAAAACTTGGAACACAGCAAAGCAAAGATTAAAGAAAATTTACAATAGGAAAAACACTATATGAAAGGGGATTTCATTAAAGAGCATTGATGATTTCTGCAGAGTATCAAAATAAGTATATTTAGAATGACATATGTAGGAAAAGGAAAAAAGAAAAGAGGTAGCTGATGGGAAAAAGTAAAAGCAGAAATGGAGAAAAAGATCAAACATTTCAATATATGGTTGTAGGTGAGCAGATGAATACAATAAAATGAAAAAAGAATATATAAACATGAAGGAACCAGAAGTAACCATCAAGCAGACGAACAACACTGACACGATTCCAGTGGAAACAATCAAAGCAACTAGTGCTCTATTGAAGTATATGCTGATAGGAATCTATAACCATGCAAGAAACACAAGAATAGTACCAGAAGAATGAAACCAATCAGTGACTTTTTTCATCTTTACAACTAAGGGAATCCATCAGTGTGAGACCTACCGATAAACGTTAGTAATAAGCAATAAGGAAGAATACTAGAAAGAAAACTTAAATCCTAAGTGGAAAGTGTCATGGCTAAGTAAATGTTATATACGACCAGGAAGAGGAACAGTAAACCATCTTTGAAATTATCTGTTTCCTAAAAGGAGAGGAATCAGTGACAACTCAATCTATACACTGAGTGGGCTATGGCTTCATTGATTTTATCATGTAATTCATTTATCAACACAAATATTAGAGAAAGCAGTATCAGGAAATAATCTGAATTGGTTAATCTCAACATTAGTGGTGGCATGTATAAATTGGATTATATTATGATTGATATATTTGTAAACAGATAGTAGATTTGCATCAAACAACAAAATTATATTTTGGCAGATCTTAATTATAAATGTCTTGACTCTTTATGAATTAATTATGGATTATGACCTTTCTTTTTCATTTTCGTTAAGGGACTTTTTGTAGTGTATTACTTTGTTACCTTTCGAAATTTCATGCTATGTTACCTTTCTAAACTACACATTTTGTGACCTTTACTAGTAACAAATTAGTATTCGTCTTTTTATCCTTGCTTGCACCGCTCTTTTACATGTATTTCCCCCTGAAGATGTGAATTAAACGAAAATGCTTGGGGCTTTCGTGTTTTTTCCCCAGGTGGATTATCAGTCCTATCTGCCATTTACCCCCTCCTTCCCACTCTCCTGCTCACTCCCTCGTTTCTCACTCTGTCCAACCTTATAACCCCTAGTATACTTCTTAGACACTTCATCTTAAACACATTTCAACTTTTCCTCTTTGCCTCTCTTAAATTCCGGATCTCTGCCTCATAGAGTCGTCGGCACAATCACCAATTCATATATTTCCCTCTTTGCATTCATTCCCAAATCACTATTTTTATGGAATTTTTTAATCCCCCAAGGCATTTGCTTACTTCTCTCAGTCTACTATTTACTTCCACCTCCTCTCCTTCTTTTCCTGCTACATGTGACCACAAATGCCTAAGGCTATCTACTTCATTCAGATTCTCTTATTTAAGACTTACTTCCATCTCGCTACCGAACTTTCTTCCTGTACATCTCATCACCTTACATTTACCTACACTTACCTTCAACTGTCTCATATCACATACTACTCCAAATTTCGCCACTAATTCCTTTAATCCCTCCTCTGACTACCATATGTCGTCAGCAAACAATAATTGGTTCATCTTCCACTTTTCTCCATTATTTTTAATCATCTCCAGTCCCCTGGCCACTACCCTCACGTTCACCTTCCGTACCACTCCATCCATGTATACATTGAACAGCCATGGCGACATGAAAAATTTCTGTCGAAGTCTCACCATAAACACAAACAACTCACTCTCTCCATTAATAGTACTAACAAGGTATCTACTACACTAGTAAGAACTTTGACTGCACTTGTGTGTGTGTGTGTGTGTGTGTGTGTGTGTGTGTGTGTGTGTGTGTGTGTGTGTGTGTGTGTGTGTGTGTCTCTAGTATATAAATGTGTGTGTATATGTATGTATATATATATATATATATATATATATATATATATATATATATATATACATATGTATATATAAATATATATATATACATATTTACATATATATATATATATATATATATATATATATATACATACATACATACATACATATACCAAGGCTTTTTCCCCTTCCAAGGGGGGTAGCCAAAAAGAAAAATGCATAAAATCATTCCCACCCATTCCATCCCTGAATACACTCCACACCCCTCCACCCTCCCTCTTATCTTAGCACCTCCTAGATGACGGGTCATCCCTGCACCTTGTCCACTGCCCTGGGTCAGAAGCAGTGTCGCAAGACACAGCACATCCACAGCAAGGCCGCTTCATTAAATCGGCGACCCCCCTCTCCGTCCCCCATTGCATAAAATGAGAGGACGGGGAGAAATCCCTTCGGGCTGCGTCAAATTTTGCTCACACATACTACCTCACCCCCCATCCACCCGCCCATTCCACCTCATGCTATCACAACATCATCCATATACAACCATTCTCCATTCACCCCTGTCTTCTGTCTTCTCCCGTCCTTCCTCAACAGACATTCCCCTCTTCCCCAAAGCCCCCTTCACCCCATCCATCCACCTCATCCTAGGACGTCCCCTCATGTTCACTCCCTCCACATCTGCCTTCCACACCTCTTTTACTTGTCTTTCTTCACTCATTCTTTCCATGTGTCCAAACCATCCTAATATTCTTTCATCAACCCTATCTCCCAGCTCATTTTCCACCCCTGTTCTCCTCCTCACCTCCTCATTTCTCACTCTATCTAGCCTAGTAACCCCCATCATACTTCATAGACACCTCATCTCAAACACATTCAAACTCCTTCTCTCTTCTCTTATGTTCCATGTTTCTGCCCCATACAGTGCTGTTGGCACAATCACTCCTTCATACAGTCTCCTCTTAGCATCCATTCCCAAATGTCTATTCCTCATTACACTCTTTAATCCACCAAGGCATTTACTCGCTTCTCTCAATCTACATTCTACCTCCACTTTCACTCCACCTTTCCCTGCCACATTTGCACCCAAGTATCTAAAACTATCCACTTCCTCCAGTCGCTCTCCCTTAATGCTCACTTCCAGTCTACTGTCACTTTCACCCCTTGTACATCTCATCACCTTACTTTTACCCACATTTATCTTTAGCTTTCTTCTATCACATACTCTCCCAAACTCTGCCACCAACTTCCTCAATCCCTCCTCTGATCCTGCCACAAGCGCAGTGTCGTCCGCAAACAACAGCTGGCTCACCTCCCACTTTTCTCCATTTTCTTTAGCCATCTCCAATCCCTGACCCACTACCCTTGCATTTACCTCTCGCACCACCCCATCCATGTATAAGTTGAACAGCCAGGGCGACATAACGCATCCTTGACGAAGTCCCACTTTTACCTCGAACCACTCACTCTCTCCATTTCCAATCCTGACACAAGCTCTACTACTCTCATAAAAACTCTTGACAGCTCCCAGAAGCTTTCCTCCTATCCCGTATATCTGCATAATCTCCCACAGTGCCTTCTTGTCTACCCATCATAAGCCTTTTCCAGATCCATAAAAGCCCAAAAAATATCCTTCCCCATTCCTATAGCTTTCTCATATATCTGTCTTACCACAAAGATCTGATCTACACAACCTGCACCTGTCCTAAATCCACACTGCTCCTCACCAATTACTCCTTCTGTTCCTCTCCTAATCCTCTCAACCAAGATCCTCCCATAAGCCTTCCCAACTACACTTCGCAAGCTAATCCCTCTGAAACTACTACATTCACACTTGTCCCCTTTTCCCTTGTAAAGAGGAACTATACAGGCACTCCTCCAGTCCTCCGGCACTCTACCCTCTCTCCAACAAACATTAAATAACCTCACCAACCAGTCCACCATCACTGTACCTCCCTTTTTCAGACATTCCGCACGGCATCCATCCAGACCAGGTGCCTTACCTGCTTTCATCATCTTAACAACTGCCTTCACCTCATCCTTCCTTATTTTTCCTCCATTCCCCTAATTCATCACTCTCATTTTCTTCGCACTTCCCACTGCAGCAATCTTTTTTCCCTATCCTCCTTCACATTTAGCAACTCCCTAAAATATTCTGCCCATCTTCCCCTTACTGCCTTCTCTTCTATTATTATCTCTCCATCTGCACCTTTTACCTTTGCTTCTCTACTTGATTCGCCTCCTCTTCCTCTCTTAATTTCTTTCCAAAACATATTTTTATTACTCTCAAATTTTCTGTCAAACTCTTACCCCATTTCACATCTGCTCTCCTCTTTGCCTCCTTTACCCTTTGCTTTACTTCTCTTTTCTTTCTTTGTACCTCTCGTATGACCCCCTCGTCCTATTTTGTAACCAATCTGTGAAAGCTCGCTTCTTCTCTTCTACAACTTTTTTTTGTTTCCTCATCCCACCATTCACTACCCTTTCTTCTATTTCTCCCTGTCCTTCTTGTTCCACACACCATCCTTGCACACTTTATGACTCCCTCCTTGAACCATCCCCATTCCTCCTCCACACCCAGCTCTACTCTACCCTTTACTCCCTCCCACTCCTCCTTCAGCTTCTTTCCGTACTCCTTTTCCTTTTCCTTTTCATTCAAAGAGTTCACTCTAAGAACCTCCCTACCTTTTTTCCCTTTCCTCTTTCTCCATCTATCCTCCACTTTCAACTTACCTTCCAACAAAAAATGATCTGATATTCCCCCACCCTCTCCCCTTAGCACATGTACATCCTTAACTCTTCCTATCATAATCCTATTTACCACTACATAATCCATTAGCGCTCTATCTACCACCCTTCCCTCCACCACCCTCTCCCATGTGTACTTATGCTTTACTTTCTTCCGAAACACTGTATTTGCTATCATCAACTCTCTTTCTAGACACATTTCCACCATCAACTCTCCACTACGATTCTTTCGTGGAACTCCACATTTCCCAACCACTCCATCGATTGGACCATTTCCCACCCTAGCATTAAGGTCTCCCAGTACTATCACATTGACATTTCTTCCCAAATCCTCTATGCACTCATTTAGATCTATCCAAAAGGCCTCCCTTTCTTCTACACTCTTCTCACTGCCAGGCCCATATGCACTTACAAAGACCCACATCTCCTTCCCCAGTTTCACCTTCATCCACATTATCCTTGAGGAAACCTCCTTCCACTCCACTATCCGTATACCTATCTCTTCACTTACTAGAATAGCCACCCCTTCCCTCCCTCGCCCTCTCTTCACTCCTGATAACCTCCCAGTTACACTCCCAAACTTACACTCACCCTTCCCTTTCAACTTAGATTCACTCAAAGCCAACACATCCATCTTTCTTCTCACAAACATACTACCTATCTCTTCCCTTTTACTCTCATCTGTACCACATCCACGCACATTAAAAGACCCAAACCTTAGGGTGCTGGTCCGAGGCTTTCCAGCCCCTCTTATGCCTTTTTTTTTTGTTTTTTTTTGTTTTTTTACGAATTTCCCCTGTGGGGCTACAAGGAGAAGGATGCCTAGTCCCAATCCCTGTCCCTTTCTTCTCGCCTCTTACGATCCAAGTGGAAATATTTGGTGGCAGTATTCTTTTCCCCCACCACAGGGAATTCCCCATCACAGAAAAGGAATACTCAGAGAAATGGTACAGGACAGCAACAAGGGGTTGGAGGACAGCATAACGGAGGGACAGTAATAGTATAAAAGTGTCATAATTTCTCTATGAACAGAGTTTTCCTCTATCATAG
>NC_134786.1:21264868-21272368 GCF_046742065.1 Oratosquilla oratoria | reverse complement strand
AAGTCCTTGGTAAAAACATTGTACACTAACATATTGTTTCTCAACCAAAAATCTATTAGTATTTCGCCTTCATAATTTCGTTCTTCAGCACAAAAGTTGCCGATCATGACCTCAAGACCACCGGTTCCGACATGACAATTCAGGTCACTCATGATGATGACGTCGCTCTCATTAAAAATTGTCAAGCGTGTCTTGTTGAAATGGTAAAGTTATTGAATGCAAGGAGAGAATGGTAAGAAGAGTGACCAATGCGTTCTTCACACACCGGAATAGTCAACAGTACACATGGTACAAAAAATTATAACCTGCGGATTTGGCATTATACTAAAAAAAAGCATACACTCATTTCACCTTAACATAAATAATGTACAAACTATTCCAACTGTATTAATTGATTCAGGCCACAGAATAGTAAAGAAAGATATAAAAGTGCACCTACCAAATGTAGATAAGAATATAAAAAACTTGAAATGGAAAACTTGGAACACATCAAGGCAAAGATTAAAGAAAATTTACAATAGGAAAAACAAAATATGAAAGGGGATTTCATTAAAGAGCATTGATGATTTCTGCAGAGTATCAAAATAAGTATATTTAGAATGACATATGTAGGAAAAGGGAAAAAGAAAAGAGATAGCTGATGGGAAAAAGTAAAAGCAAAAATGGAGAAAAAGATCAAACATTTCAATATATGGTTATAGGTGAGCAGAAAAATATAATGAAATGAAAAAAAAGAATCAATAAACATGAAGGAACCAAAAGTAACCATCAAACAGACGAAGAACACAGACACGATTCCAGTGGAAACAATCAAAGCAACTAGTGGTCTATTGATGTATATGCTGCTAGGAATCTATAGCCATGCAAGAAACACAAAGAAAGAATTAAAAGAATGAAACCAATCAGTGACTTTTTTTCATCTTTACAACTAAGGGCAACCCATCAGTGTGAGAACTACCGATAAACATTAGTAATATGCAATACACATAAGGAAGAATACTAGAAAGAAAACATAAATCCTGAGTGGAAAGTGCCCTGGCTAAGTCAATGTGATATACGACCAGGAAGAGGAGCAGTAAACCATCTTTGAAATTATTCCCAGAAATAACCGGGAACATGTAGCTAATTAACATATCTGTTTCCTAAAAGGAGAGGAATCAGTGATAACTCAATCTATACATTGAGTGGGCTAAGACTTCATTAAATTTATCATATACTTAATTTCTCAACGCAAATATTAGAGAAAGCGGTATCAGGAAATAATCTGAATTGGTTAATCTCAACATTAGTGGTGGCATATACAAATTGGATTATATAATGATTGATATATTTGTGAACAGGTTGTAGATTTACATCAAACAACATAATGATATTTTGTGGCAGATCTTAATTATAAATGTCCTGTAACTTTGTGATTTAATTATGGGTTGTGACCTTTCTTTTTAATTTTCGTTAAGGGACTTTTCGTGGTGTATTACTTTGTTACCTTTCTAAATTTCATGCTGTTACCTATCCAAACTACATATTTTGTGACCTTTACCAGTAACAAATTAGTATTCGTCTTTTTATTTTTGCTTGCACTGCTCTTTTACCTATATTTCCCTCTGAAGATGTGAATTACACGAAAATGCTTGGGGCTTTCGTGCTTTTTTCCCAGGTGGATCATCAGTCCTATATGCCATTTCCTCCACCCCCTCCTACCCCGGGCTCCCCTTCTCACTTTCTTATTTCTCACTCTATCCAACCTTATAACCCCTAGTATACTTCTCAGACATTTCATCTTAAACGCATTTCAACTTTTATTCTTTGCCTCTCTTAAATTCCAGATCTCTGCCCCATAGAGTCGTCGGCAGAATCACCCATCCATATATTTCCCTCTTTGCATTCATTCCCAAATGACTATTTCTTATGGCATTTTTTAATCCCCCAAGGCATTTGCTTGCTTCTCTCAGTCTACTATTTACTTCCACCTCCTCTCCTCCTTTTCCTGCTACATGTGACCACAAATGCCTAAGGCTATCTACTTCCTTCAGATTCTCTCATTTAAGACTTACTTCCATCTCGCTACCAAGCTTTCCCCCTGTACTTTCTTCAAGTGAATCAAAGGCTTTAACAAGGGTGATACGAACAAGGTCATCATATTAAAACAACAGGGCAGGACTCGCAGTATTGGTTATAAACTGGACATATTTAGATTTAAAAAGGAAATAGGCAGGAATTGGTTTACTAATACGGTGGTTGACGAATGAAATAAACTTAGTAACCATGTAGTAAGCGCTGAAACTATCAGTTGTTTAAGAACCGATTAGACAACTTTATAAATGGGGATGATAGGTGGTGATGGATACGGAGCTGCCTAGTTTAGGCCTTATGATCTCTTGCAGTCTCCTTCATTCTTATGTTCTTATGTACATCTCATCACCTTACATTTACCCACATTTACCTTGAACTGTCTCATATCATATATTTTTCCAAATTCCGTCACTAATTCCTTTAATCCCTCCTCTGAATGCCACATGTCATCAGCAAACAATAATTGCTTCATCTCCCACTTTTCTCCATTATCTTTAATCATCTCCAGTCCTCTACCCATTACCCTCAAGTTTACCTTCCGCACCACTCCATCCATATATACATTCAACAGCCATGGTGACATGAACAATTTCTGTCGAAGTCTCACCATAAACACACAGTTATAAGTTCTGGCGATAGTACCAGCCTACTTTGTTCCTGGAAAGCATCCGGGAAAATTGTCAATCCAGTTCCAATCAGTGTTCTCTCCACACAGTTTGGCTTTTTGAAAATTGGTCATAGGACCAAGTCTTCCAGTCTTCTCTTCGGATTGTGTGTAGCTTCCCTTCTATGCTGACAACAAGCTCGGCAGCCATTGTGTACAGACCTACTTCCAAGTGCACTACAGTTTTCGTTAATTGTGAAGGCTCTGCTGAGCCACGCTCACACCTAATAGTGCTGAAACTTACTGTGACTTGCAGGGAACGGAGAGTGATAGAATAAACAGATAACATAGTGATATTAGGTATAAATTGAGGAAAACAATAATCATACCCACCCCCGTTCCGAAAACCTCAGACCCGCGCATGCGCAATACGAGGTGTGAGACGGCATGGGTACGTCACTCACCCATTGATGTAACGGCAAATTACAGTAAGACCCAGTGAATAACTAGTGCCGTTTCAAATTTTGGTGATTGAACATAATCTCTGTAGCTTTGAAAATTGAACGCCGTGACGGGTATCCGTGACGGTACTGACCGCTGCTGCGCATGCGCACTGCGTTCTTGTGACGTCATGACCCGTCATCATTACCCCCCTGATAAGTGTTGACGTCATCGCCTGTACTCCTACGTCATGGATTACACTGGACCCGCCACCCTTGCTGATCTACAGATGGATCTAGCCCTCAGTGAGGAGGAGGAGGATACAAACATTGAACACTGGCCACCCTTGATGCCATCGTCAAATCAATGTAGTCCTGTCTCAATAGTTCCGTCCACACCCGACGGATCCCGTCAAGCCTACGTCGCTGCCACGTCTGGCAAGCGGCATATGGATGACAACTCTGACAACGGTAGTGAGTTACACGCTCCTGCTGCCAAGACACCCAAACCCGCACCGATCCCTAATTCACCCAGGACCGACAAAAAACCGTCACCCTCCTTAACACTGCCTTCTCGGCAGCATACTGCTGCTCCTCAACCTACACCTCCAGCTTTTGCCCCCCGTGCGGATTACGTGAAGCTTGTTTTCAGAGAAAATCCATCCGTAGAAACGAAGCTTCGTTGGCTTGCTGAAGTCAGTAAAACATTTCAACTCCAAAGAAATCTCGCCGAGGTTAAGATGGCTGCTGTAACGTCTCGGTACGTATACATCGCACGGTGCCGCCAAGACATCGTCGAGCAAGTAACTGCAGGTGAATTTCTTTCTCTCATCCTTGATGTACAAGACTCCCCGGAGAGACCACGAAAATATCCAAATTACTTGATAACTCGGTACCCTACTAATGTGGATCCCTCTCTCTCACTGGAACTCTCTGGTGTTCACTCTGCCCGCCGTTTTCGTCAAAATGGCGTTCCTATTAATCGTATAGCTGTGACTTGGAACCTGACCGACCCGCCTCCTACCACTGTCTCCTTCAGTTTTCTTCCCTGCCTTCCTGACTGTGAAATACTCAAAATTAAGAACGACACACCTACGTGTTACCGATGTTGGCAGGTCGGTCATATATCTCGCTATTGTCATGCAACAGAGAAGTGCGCATGGTGTGCTGATACCCACGACTCCCGCACCTGCCTTCATCGCTCCCCACCACCACCTCCTGACTCTACCTTGGCCGTCGGTACCTCACAGCCACCCAGCCAGCCTGCACCTACCAACACCCACTGGAAGTGCCCTCGATGTAACAAGCAAGGAGTAAATGTCTGGCACGGTTGTGCCAGACGCCCTGTGACGCAATCAGCCCCGCCTCCCCCCCCACCGCCCATCTCCACACTAAATATACCTATTGTCCGTGCTTCGTCTGCTACGTCGGAGTCCGACCAGATCATTGAACTACGTAAGGCTGTCGCTACCCTCATGTCTCGCTGCAAATCCCTAGAAGAACGGTATGATACATTTGAAACACGTATAATCGATCTCGCCACCAAACAAGACTCCACAGATACAATACTCACTACTCTTGTTGAGGGCCAGAAGGCAATGATTGCCACTGTTTCCTCAATTGATACTAAATTTAATGCTCTCACTTCCCACCTTAATACGACGAATCAGAAACCATTACCTCGTTCCCCCTCATCAAATGGAGTACAACACGCTAGTCTACGCCCTACCGCCACCTCCCACCTAGATACGTCGAATCAGAAACCACTATCTCGTTCCCCCCCATCAAATGGAGTACAACACGCTAGTCTACGCCCTACCGCCACCTCCACCCACAGCTCTCGCAAAGTCAAAGGGAACCTTCAATAGTTCTATGGAGCTTCGTGTCATTTCCTGGAATGCCTGCGGTATAAGGGACTACATGAGACTTGCAGCTCTAAAGGGATATATTTATAAGAACAACCCTACTGTCATCTTTATTCAGGAAGCCTTTGTGGGACCTTTGCTTGGCGAGAGACAGGCTCCTACACTCTCTGGATACGTCTCTTATGTCCACCCAGTCAGAAACGGGCTCATAACATATGTACATTCCTCGATACCACACCAGCTTCTCCGTACCTCGATCGATGCAAACATGACCTATCAACTGTTGGAGGTAGCAATAGGACATGACAAGTTACGTTTGTGTAATGTCTACTCAGCCCCGGGAAGAATAAACTTGGCTGCCTTGCCCTTACCTACGCTGCGTGGTGTTATCTACATGGGGGACTTTAATGCGCGCCATCCTGACCTGGGTGATACTTCTCCAATCCCTAACCGGAATGGACCTCGACTTTTGGATTACGTACGACGATACAGACTCACACGCTGGGATACTGGTGGTGCCACGCACTCCCGTGGAGGTACTCTGGACTACATATTCACATCAGGACTTGTAGCATCACGTGTCGAGTGCTTCCCCATCCCCGTGCTCTTCTCTGACCACATTGCCCTTGGCCTCCACTACACAGTACCTGCTACACCCTCCTCCTCTTATGCCCGCACCTGCATCCGGATACCTCCTAAATACTGTCCGACGTATATCTCCTACATGACCACTCTGCTTCCTACTTTCAACATTCATTCCCCTGATGAGTTATATTCCTCACTGGTGAAATCAACACACAACTTTTACACCCGATATGTCACCAGACCTCATCTCACCCGTAGTCCTCGGCCTCGCACAACGTCGCTTAATGACCGTGTACTTCAGGCAGAAAGGAAGGCGATGGAACATGGCCTTACCTTCCAAAGACAACCATCTCCTGCCCATCTTCAACAATATCAGACGTCACGTGACGAATTGATAGGTCTACAACAGTGTGCCCAAACTGACTCGTGGCATGCCCTTACTGACAGCATCAATCATCTTACCAGCGTAGGAACCATGTGGCACAAAATTAAAAAAATTGTAAAGAAACGACCCCGCACTGCACTCCATCATAGTCCGATGGAATATGCACAGACACTAATTGACACCTGGTCTACACAATCAAGCCTTGATAACCTCCCAACACCTGTTCAAGAAGCCCTCTTTTCCCAGGCGAACCTTCGTACTCTCCGTTTGGTAGATGCCCTGTTGCAGTCAGATAAAGAGGATGACGTACCCATCACACCACAAGAGCTTCAGCGTGCCCTCACTCGAGGTACGGCGACGGCTCCCGGTGAAGATGGGATCACATACTCTGTCCTACGTCTTCTCCACAAGGTCCCAGATAACCCACTCTTACAGCTTTTTAATATGTGCTTTCAGAGGGGTTACGTACCCAGCGCGTGGACCTCCAGTATTATAGTACCCATACCTAAACCCGGCACTGATAAATTTCGTCCCATCTCCCTAACCTCGTGCTTCTGCAAGGTGCTTGAAAGAATATTCCTCAACCGTCTGATATTTCGTCTCCAATCCAAGCTCTCACCGCGACTGTATGGTTTCCTGCCACAGCGAGGTACACACCACTGCCTTCTCGATCTCTATACCCGCCTCTCACCCACCAGTGTGGTCGCATTCATCGATCTCAAGAGTGCCTTTGATATTGCAAACAGGGACATCATACTTGATCAACTCGTGGCTTTTGGTATCAAGGGTAACTTGTTGAGATGGATAAGAAGCTACCTTAGCAACAGAACTGCTCAAGTCCTTTTTAGGGGCGCATGCAGTACCTCCAGAAATTTTGACTTAGGTACTCCACAAGGTGGCGTTCTCAGTCCTTTTCTCTTCAATGTCCTAGTTCACCGCCTTCTTGCTATACTACCTGACATCCCTGGCACTACAATCACGTGTTATGCTGATGACATTTGCATCCACACCGACTCACCCCAGAATCTTCAGGTCCTCCTTCACTCATTCTATGATTCATCAGCTGCTTGTGGCCTCATAATTTCACCCGACAAGAGTAGGATATTCTCTACACGCAACCCTCGAACATTGCCAGTCTTCACCGTGGGAGGGAATGTTGTACCACACTGCACACAATACACTTACCTAGGTGCCCCCGTGCGTGTCACCCCAACCATACCCGCACGGCAACGTATCCATCCAATCGTTACAGACCTGCTGGATAGATTAGAGCGACGATTCATCCCTGTCAAGTGGCTTGCCAACAACGTGAAAGGAGTTTCTATCCCTGTCGCTAGGACCATCTACATAATGTTCCTACGATCAGTAATTGACTACCTTTCTCCTGCACTCTGTCAGCTCCCTAAGACAGCACTGCAGCCCCTTGAAAAGTTTCAAAACAGAGTCATGCGATTTATCCTGGGCTGTCCTGCCTCCACCAGAATAGTCAACATGCTAACTGAGCTTAACTTGACCCCACTTGTTGACAGGATATACGCTAATGTCACT
>NC_134786.1:21254868-21259868 GCF_046742065.1 Oratosquilla oratoria | reverse complement strand
AGAAGAAAAGCTCACTCTAGAATGGGGCACCGTAAGAAGTTGAAGGTGACACAACACCGTTTCCATTTTGCCCACGACCCCCGTTAAAACCGCTACTAAAACCGTTTCCAATGGACTGGCTGGGTACTTCATAAGCTGATGAAGGAGCTGATGAAGAGCTGGAGAACCCATTTCCATTGAATCCGTTGTTACCAAATCTGTTGCCGTTAAAACCGTTGATACCAAATCCATTACCACTGAGACCACTGGAGCTGCGGCCGTTACCGTTGCTCTGTCCAGGGGCTGTGTAAGCGCTTGACGGGGATGATGCACCGTTGCTTAAACCATTAGCATTAAAACCGTTGGCACCAAAACCATTGTTACCAAATCCATTACCGCTTAGACCGTTGCCGTTGGTTTGGCCAGGTGCTCTGTAAGAGCTTGATAGGGCTGATGCACCGTTGGCAAAACCATTACCACTGAAACCGTTGGCGCCAAATCCACTGCCGCTGCCCAACCGTCCACTGCCGTTCCTTCGGTTGCTGCCATTTCGTCGTCCTCCGTTGCCATTTGTTCTGGAACCACCGTTGAATCCACTGCCACTGCCTTGACCAGGGACGCCATAAACAGCAGAGAGAGCATTGGACACTCCGTAGGCATTGGGTTCCTGTCCAATCAGTTCATTGACGGAGTAGAAGTTGGTGGCCTGAGAACAGTCCACATTGAACCACCAGTCACACACGAGGTACTGCTGGTTGAAGATGGTGCCGTTGGGACATAGGAAGGAATCCTTCTGGTAGCCGTTGGGACGCGTCTGGCAGATGTGGAAGACCTGGCAGCTGGCTTCACCTGTGGTATCAGCGTAGTATCCGTGTGGGTATCCCGTGGTCTCGCAGGCGAATCCAGTCTCGGGAATGTCCGAGAGAACCGGGTAGTCCTGTCCGGGTACTCCTCCTCCGGGGATGTTCTCGCTCAGTTCGAGGAGCTCGAGTTCTGCCTGACTGGGACCATAGCCGTAACCACCGCTGTGACCTCCGTTGGCTCCCCCATTGAATCCGCCGTTGAAACCTCCGCTAAACCCTCCGTTGAATCCTCCGTTAGATCCATCGTTGAAACCTCCACTCAATCCCCCATTGAAGCCTCCCACTGATGGAGTCCCGTAGGTGGGTGCTGGCAGTTTATCTGCTCTAGCAATGCCGAGGAGAACTGAAAAGACCATATTGTTAAAAACGTATATACTTTATATTTATAATATATATATATATATATATATATATTTATATATAGATGTGCGTGTGTGTGTGTGTGCGTGCGTGTGTGTGTGCGTGTGTGTGTGTGTGTGTGTGTGTGTGTGTGTGTGTGTGTGTGTGTGTGTGTGTGTGTGTGTGTGTGTGTGTGTGTGTGTGTGTGTGTGTGTGTGTGTGTGTGTGTGTGTGTGTGTGTGTGTGTGTGTGTGTGTGTGTGTGTGTGTGTGTGTGTGTGTGTGTGTGTGTGTGTGTGTGTGTGTGTGTGTGTACATGTGTGTGTGTGTATGGATTAAAAATTTTAGTTCAGACTCTATCTCAATATCAAGAATAAATTGTTACCTGCAAGCAGGAAAGCCTTCATGTTCCTTGCAAGTGAACGCTTTAGAATATAGATCCCAAATGGATTGCCGGAAAGCCAGAGAGGCAGTCTTATATACTCATCCCACTGCATGACGCCATCACTCCGCCATTCTTCTCGCCCCACCCAGGTGCAGGGGGTGGGGGGTACGGTTGAGGAAGTGAATGTAGTGAAGTGGTGGAGAGCTGAACATGAAGATTCTATGATTGCCATGGAAGTTTAGTCGTGTAGTAGATCTTCTGTTCCACGATGACTGCAGAGGAATTCTGTATTATCAGATTTTATCTACTAAAATGATCGTTATAAAACTACCGATACAAAATGTATCGGTAAAGTTTATTACCTGGTATTTATAATGATATTTTTTTTTATATCAAGTCAAAAAATATGTTTTCCTTAATTAATACCTTAGACTTTAGATACCACATGAACAAATCGATCATTACATTTTTTTTTTTTTTTTTGTCGTGTTAGTTGGAAAATGTTTGGAGAAAAGCCATTTGCTATGTTCTTTTTTATGTTTGATCTATTTCGGTAGTATTTGTTGGAAAATGTTTGGAAAGGTATTTGCTATGTTAGGTTTTTTATGTTTTATCTATTCGTCCCCAAATCTGTTTGCATAGTGTGTTCACTATTACCATAATTTTGTTTTGTAGATTTAAAGGTTTAACAAAGAAGTTTATTCTATTTTACTTTTTTATCAATTAGTTGATCAATCGTCTGGAAATGATTTATAGGCGAGTATCCGCTTCTAAAGCTTTCCTATTCTTTTGTCTTATATTCATTTGATAACAAATTGATTGGCTAATTATCATCCATCCTTATTAAGTCAGATCACTATAGCATTACACAATGGTTCAGGAACGCTTTCCCAACTACTGGATATATCTGAGCTAGTCTATAATGTATATTTTTCTTTGCAGATCTCGGAAGATTTATTTATATTACATCACCATATACTTTTTAGATCCAATGCTACGTCTTCATTTGTAAATTCTATTAGATTACTAATGTCTCCTGGTAAATTTTACTGACTTAACTACGATACCATATGTGTAAAGTCCTTGGTAAAAACATTGTACACTAACATATTGTTTCTCAACCAAAAATCTATTAGTATTTCGCCTTCATAATTTCGTTCTTCAGCACAAAAGTTGCCGATCATGACCTCAAGACCACCGATTCCGACATAACAATTCAGGTCACTCATGATGATGACGTCGCTCTCATTAAGAATTGTCAAGCCTGTCTTGTTGAAATGGTGAAGTTATTGAATGCAAGGAGAGAATGGTAAGAAGAGTGACCAATGCGTTATTCACACACCGGAATAGTCAACAGTACACATGGTACAAAAAATTATAGCCTGCGGATTTGGTATTACACTAAAAAAAGCATACACTCATTTCACCTTAACATAAATAATGTACAAACTGTATTAATTGATTCAGGCCACAGAATAGTAAAGAATGAAATAAAAGTGCACCTACCAAATGTAGATAAGAATATAAAAAACTTGAAATGGAAAACTTGGAACACATCAAGGCAAAGATTAAAGAAAATTCCAGTGGAAACAATCAAAGCAACTAGTGGTCTATTGATGTATATGCTGCTAGGAATCTATAGCCATGCAAGAAACACAAAGAAAGAATTAAAAGAATGAAACCAATCAGTGACTTTTTTCATCTTTACAACTAAGGGCAACCCATCAGTGTGAGAACTACCGATAAACATTAGTAATATGCAATACACATAAGGAAGAATACTAGAAAGAAAACATAAATCCTGAGTGGAAAGTGCCCTGGCTAAGTCAATGTGATATACGACCAGGAAGAGGAGCAGTAAACCATCTTTGAAATTATTTCCAGATATAACCGGGAACATGTAGTTGATTAACATATCTGTTTCCTAAAAGGAGAGGAATCAGTAACAACTCAATCTATACATTGAGTGGGCTAAGGCTTCATTAAACTTATCATATACTTCATTTGTCAACGCAAATATTAGAGAAAGCAGTATCAGGAAATAATCTCAATTGGTTAATCTCAACATTAGTGGTGACATATACAAATTGGATTATATAATGATTGATATATTTGTAAATAGGTTGCAGATTTACATCAAACAACATAATGATATTTTGTGGCAGATCTTGATTATAAATGTCCTGTAACTTTGTGAATTAATTATGGGTCGTGACCTTTCTTTTTAATTTTCGTTAAGGAACTTTTCGTGGTGTATTACTTTGTTACCTTTCTAAATTTCATGCTACGTTACCTTTCTAAACCACACATTTTGTGACCTTTACCAGTAACAAATTAGTATTCGTCTTTTTATTTTTGCTTGCACCACTCTTTTACCTATTGAAGATGTGAATTGAAGATGTGAATTATTGAAGATGTGAATTATTGAAGAATGTGAATTATTGAAGATGTGAATTATTGAAGAATTATTGAAGATGTGAATTGAAGATGTGAATTACACGAAAATGCTTGGGGCTGACGTGTTTTTTTTTTCTAGATGGATGATCAGTCCTATCTGCCATTTCCTCCCCCTTCCTACCCCGCGCTCTCCTGCTCACTTTCTCATTTCTCACTCTATCCAACCTTATAACCCCTAGTATACTTCTCAGACATTTCATCTTAAACACATTTCAACTTTTCCTCTTTGCCTCTCTTAAATTCCATGTCTCTGTCTCATAGTGTCGTCGGCACAATCACTCATTCATATTGTGAGTGCCGATTGCACTATATATAAGAATATCTTGATGTATGATATTCTACAGGTAAATTATATGTATCGAGGTTAATTACTAATCACGGCTTGTGACATCTGATCTGTGTTAAGCACCAATTGTATAATGTTCAAGTGTACTGACAAATTGTATGTACTAAATTTAATTACGAATCACGGCTTGTGATATTTGATGTATGTTGAGTACAGATAGTACTATGTCTGGGTGTGATATGAGAAAATATCGATGACATGAAAGAAGTGATTGAAGTTAATGGCAATCATAAGCTTGTGTTGTTACGTATGCAGTTACTATGTATGTAAAATAAATGGAAAATGTCTTTGTCGAAATTGATGTACTGTAGTGAATTATTAAATATGTTATAAAATAAAATAAAATTAAAGAAGTCATATGAAAAGGAGAATGTTGAGTGGAACGTGACTCGTATATATTTAATTTGGATCCCTTGAATCAGTATTCTTCCGCCAAAGTAGTGCCGCGTCCTTTTCGTTAGGAGTGAAAGAAGTATTGTTCTTTCTGTGTCTAGTTGTCAAAGTGACAACACCTTCCTGTGTGCCATGGAAAGCATAATTGGAAAGGATCACGAAGATATAGGATGATGGATATAGAAAAGGCGGAAGAACAAATAATGAAAACACACACCGTCTGTTGTAAGATCAAGAAC
>NC_134786.1:21239868-21244868 GCF_046742065.1 Oratosquilla oratoria | reverse complement strand
GCATTGCTGGAGCAGATAAGCTGCCAGCACCCACTTATGGGACTCCATCAATTGGAGAGTTCACTAGGGCATTGAATGGAGGTTTCAATGGAGGGTTTAACGGAGGTTTCAACGGCGGATTCAATGGGGAAACCAACGGAGGTCACAGCGGTAGTTACGGCTATGGTCCCAGTCAAGCAGAACTCGAGCTCCTCGAACTGGGCGAGAACATCCCCGGAGGAGGAGTGCCAGGACAGGACTACCCGGTTCTCTCGGACATTCCCGAGACTGGATTCACCTGCGAAACCACGGGATACCCCCACGGATACTATGCTGATACCACAGGTGAAGCCGGCTGCCAGGTCTTCCACATCTGCCAGACGCGTCCCAACGGCTACCAGAAGGATTCCTTCCTGTGTCCCAACGGCACTGTCTTCAACCAGCAGTATCTCGTGTGTGACTGGTGGTTCAATGTGGACTGTTTTCAGGCCACCAGCTTCTACTCCGTCAATGAACTGATTGGACAGGAACCCAATGCCTACGGAGTGGCCAACGCTCTCTCTGCCGTTTATGGTGTTCCTGGTCAAGGCAGTGGTAGTGGATTCAACGGTGGCTCCAAAACAAATGGCAACGGAGGACGACGAAATGGCAGCAGCCGAAGGAATGGCAGTGGATTTGGCGCCAACGGTTTCAGTGGTAATGGTTTTGCCAGCGGTGCATCAGCCCCATCAAGTTCTCACAGAGCACCTGGCCAGACTAATGGCAATAGACTCAGCGGCAATGGTGTAAGTGGGAATGGTTTTGGAGCCAACGGTTTTAATGGCAATGGGTTCGCCAACGGTGCATCAGCTCCGTCAAACGCTTACACAGCTCCTGGCCAGAGCAACAGTAATGCTAACGAATTTGGAAGTAATGGGTTTAGTGCCAACGGCTTCAATAGCATCGGTCTTACCAGCGGTGCATCAGCTCCATCAAGCACTTATAGGACACAAGGCCAAAGTAATGGTAACGGACTGAACGCCAATGCTGTCTCAAGTAATGGGTTTGGTGGCAATAGATTTAATCATAACACTCTCTCCCCTTCTCCTTCAAGTCCATCATCATTGTATGGAGTACCAAACCAATCTAGTCAAAATGAACACGATAGTGGGTTCAACGGTGAACGTGATAGTATTTTCCGTAGTAGCCTCAATGGTTTTAATGGGAATACTGGTAAGACCCCGTCTGCTACCTACGGTGTTCCATTTTAGTTTGAATCTTTAGTGTTTTACCTACCCAGTATGTCTTTCTTTCGCTCCTTAGTAGTGCAGTACCTGGACAATTGTATACACAAGATAATACATACAATGCTAAATAAGTTAAAACGTATCAAGTTTGTAGGGAATATTTGCAATTAGCTTGCAACAAATGTATATTTCTATAACTTTCAATAAAATCATATAGTCAGAAATTTTAAATATCAGATACCTTAATTACATAAAATTATCCATTAAATAACTAAAGAATGTTCTAATGTGTATTGGCTATTAGAGCCTCACTAAAACTAAACACTAGTTTATTTCTCTTAGATAAAATAGGAATGAAAAAGACTAATTGGGTCTTGGAAATATATATATGCATATATATACATGTGTATATATATATATATATATATATATATATATATATACACATATACATATATATATAATTATACATATATATATATATAATTATATATACATATATATATACATATATATATATAGTATATAAATATATATATATATATATATATATATATATATATATATATATATTTTGCAATAATTCACAAGGCACACGTGAAAATAATATGCAGAAAAAACCCACTGGGAAATAAGAAGCTTAGTCCGAACGTTTTCGTCTATTCCTTGATAATGTCTTAAATAAACGAAAACGTTCGGACTAAGCTTCTTATTTCCCAGTCTTTTTTTCTGCATACCCCTGTATATATACATATCTATATATATATATATATATATATATATACATATATATATATATATATATATATATATATATATATATATATATAAAGTAGGTGGATAAAAAGATGTTAATTGGAAAAAAGATTCAAACTTTCCCAAATAGGAGGGAAGAAACACAAAACATACTGGATGACTCTTGAGGAAGGTAACTGCACAAAAGAAGTGTGAGGCATTTCAGGATATCTAGTGTTGCGTGGTCTTTTGAGACTGGAGTTAGGGAGCTACTGAATTCAGAAGAAAAGTAGTTGTGAGAGCAGCAATAGGGAAGAGGTAAGATGCAATGGATGGGAATGAGATACTTAAGACTGTTAACAAGAAAAGAAACATTGACTTGATCTTGCTCTGAAGCAAGAGATACGCCCTCCGTACAAAGACGAATACTTTCCCCATCTACGGTCAGCAGCTGGACAGGAGTAAGGAAATTTTGACGGTGGTACAAAATATCTGATTTAATTTAAGTTGTTCTTGTAGGTTCCTTTGACATATTAGATATTATAGAAATGTCTGGAATTAGCTTTTCTACAACAGAAAAATGTTTTATAACCAAAAATATAATGTGATAATCATGAGACTAAGAACGGTCATGTTTCTTTTGAACAGGTTGAATTCATGTATATTTCCAGCATAAAAGGCACGTTCAAGTTGACAAAAGGTCAACACAGACTTTATAACGATGCTAGTGCTCCTAGACTATAAGTCTTGTAGTGTTAAGGTCAGATAGGGTAGAAAAAGTCCATCTCTAAAAGAAATTCGGATAGAAGTTATAAGTAAGTCAGACAGCAGTAACAGGATGAATAAGATGACACACTTATATAACGAAATATACTCCTACTAAAGAAAATTTCTCAAATCTTTGCTTGAAACTGTGCATTAAGATATAGAAAATACTTGATATTTTAGTGGTTGATAAATAGAATGAATAGTTACACATATGGTACTTTAGTTTAACATATACCTAATAAGGTTTGTATATAGACTTCCTGTGTGTATATGTATTAATACATGCATGTATGCATTATATATGTATATGACAGTGGATTTTTGATTGAAATATTTATACTTGGTTTGCACCACATTATTAGTTTGATGTCACTAAAATATGACGCAAAATCAATCTCAAAGACAGAAATACCCTAAGCCATCAGAGACCTGAAGAAATTGCAACACCTTTGACTCGACATTCGTGGCAAACTAGGTCTCAGCGTGCGTCAACCTTCTTACACCTCCTCAGGTCTACTTCCTGCGACACATGTTGGGCAATTCAAAACAAGACTGAATGGCGTCATTCAAAAAGTCAGATATATAATATTGCCTCGTTCGCACACAAATAATCTATTCTTGCTATATGTTCACCCACGAAAAACATGAAGCCTCTTGTTCTTTTTAGGTAAGAATGAACTGTCCGTAATTATTATTTAACTTTTAAAATTGTACTTACTACATGGCAATTTTTTATTCATTTCAACTCTACTTGGTACTGCTGGAGAAGATAAACAGCCAACACTCACCCATGGAACTCCAGTCGAAAGTTTTAGGGGAAGACTTCATGGAAATCTTAAGAGAAACCTCAGTGTTGATTTTGATGGAAGCCTCAACGGTGGAATCAGTGAATGATTAAATGAGGTCACAACAATGATAATATATATATTTCTAGTCAGACAGAACTCAAGAGCCTCGAACTGAGCAAGAACATCCTTGGAGGAGGAATGGGCAGGCAGACCTATCCCATTATCTGAGATTTCCGTGACGAGATTCCTTTGCGTGAGGACGGGGTATCCCTACAGTTACTATGCCAATATCACCGGCGAAGCCAGGTTACAGATCTTCCACATTTACCAGACGCGCCCCATTAGCTACCAGAAGGATTATTCCCCCTGTTACAGCGGTACAATCCTCAACCAGTAGTACTTCATGTACAACATGTAATTCAACGTGAACTGGTCTTAGGCCACCGGCTACTTCGTCAATGAATTGATTGGGCAAGAACCCAATACCTACAGTGACCGATGCTCTCTCGGTTGTCTATGATGTTCTGGGTCAAAGCATTGAGAATAATGTCAACAATAGCTTTGTAAAAAAGTATAATAAAGAAGACAAAATAGAAACATCCAAAGACAGTGGTGAGCAATTTGGCAACGGCAATGGTTTTGATGCCAACATCAGGCCATTAAGCGCTTACAGAGCTCATAGTCATAGAAAAAGTAATAGACTCAGATCCAATTGTTTTCACGGTAATGCGTTTGGCAGCATTGGTTTTGATGCCAACGTTTTAAATGGTAATGGTTTCACCAATAGTGCATTAATCACTTCTGCATCTGGCAGAGCAATGATAAAGAACTCAACACCAAAAGTGCCACAAGCAGCGGATTTGGTGGTAACGTATTAAACGGAAACAGTTCCTCCACCTCCTCTTCAAATCCATTTTCAGCTTATGGAGTACCAAGACAATCCAGTCAAAACTGATTATCAGGTTCAATGGAGTCTGTATTGATATTTTTCGTAGTACATTCGACAGTTTGAATAAGTTCACTGGTGAGCCACCGTTTTCTATCTACGATGTTATATTTTAGTCAACTTTCTTCACTTACCCTGTGTTTCCTCCACTCCTAAATTTTACAATAACTAGAATACTTATATAGAAAAGATATACTATATATTATGCTGAACAAGTTAAACGATGAATTACAAAAAAGTTTCCAGTATTTTGTAGTATTTCCAAAATTGCCAATATAGTAGTCTGCTATTTCATAAAGTGGATGAAAAATTCTCATACAACAAATAACTAATGATGAAACTTGCACAAAATGTTTGGATATGGAAAGTCATTAAGTTGAAGCGATTGAATTATATATGATGGATCAAATAACAGTAATTCTGTAAATCATTGGTAGTCAAATATCATAAGTGTATAATACATCTATAATTTTTGCATATCTTGCGTGCTTATAAGATAGATGATTAATCAGCATCACTTTACCGAGCACCCGAAACCTTTCTAGGACACTGGATGGC
>NC_134786.1:21217368-21229868 GCF_046742065.1 Oratosquilla oratoria | reverse complement strand
CGCAGTCGAGACTGAAGAATCGCTCGATGGAGGTATCTGTTGGAAATTGAAACGTGGACGAGCCGAGGATTCGAACCCAGCTAGCCCGTAACAAAGTTACAGTGACTTAAACCAATAATCTCTCTTGATGGCGTATTAGTTTAAGTCACTATAACTTTGTTACGGATTAGCTGGGTTCGAATCCTCGGCTCGTCCACGTTTCAATTTCCAACGGATGCCTCCATCGAGCGATGCTTCAGTCTCGACTGCGATGACATGGAATTAAAAGTGATTTGTGGTTGAAGATATATATATATATATAATATATATATATATATATATATATATATATATATATATATATTTACATATATACATATATACATATATATATATATATATATATATATATGGTGGAAAAAGAAGTCACGGGTCTAGTTCCGAGTTACTGAGTTTATTCCTGACCGGTTTCGCTCTATGCTTCTTCAGAGGAATGTACCAACATACATATATATATATATATTTACATATATATATACCAATAGACGATTCTATTCAATTGAAGGCAGAACCCTGTGCCTATGGAATTAGTTTTATGGGAAAGCAATTGACAGAGGTTCTGTCGAGTTCCTCACTCCAGTGAAACCAACAGCCGTGACTTCACTCACCAGATGAACTAGGTAATCGTTCGAAGGCTGCTGAGTCATTCGAGCTAATCCAGGTTGGAATGAAAAAAAAAAAAAAGCTAAATGACGAGAACAAGTGAATTACATGTACTTGGCTGACCTCAACGGAATTATTTTCATGTGTATATCTACCTACATTTACGGTTGCCTTCTTTCAAGAAATCGTGAAACTTGAAAATATCTGTCTGAGTAACAAATGAGACATTTGTACCTACTTGACTTCCTGCACGATGCCATCCGCCCTCGGCTGATTATATTATTCTTTTTCTCAGAGAACGTGAGAGGACGGAAGATTGAGCTAATTAACGTTAGTCCAAGATTTCTAGGCTCATAAAAGACTACATACAAGTTTTCTTCACAGTCCAGGTTTGGTATCATCTTCTTAGCCAGTAAAGAGTTAACCTTTTTTATAATGACGTACTTTAGAGATCTTGTTTCAGCTACGCCACATGATTTTATGTTTAAATGGCCAACGTGAGACGCTTTTCTTCAACTAAGTAAAGGACATCATGCTTTGGGGTACCACGGATATGAATAAAATAGCTGAGTAGTAGATATGACAAAAGACGAAATACTATCAAGATACTCTCAAATAATCCCTCCATTACGATGTCGCAATCTATAAATCTTGTTGTATATGACGACAAACAAAATATTTAGAAAAAAGAGACTCTTTTTAAAGGTATTGAAAAGAAAAAATAAGATATGCAGAACAAAGAAAGCAACATATATTACCGGAGGGATCGTGATCAAAATTATCTCAAAGCTTAAGGGTAGAGACTTCCTCTGGTGAGACGAAGAATCTTCGATGAGCAAAAGAAGAAACCGTGTAATTATTGTCAACGTGGAATAGTCGGTCATGGTAGTGGCATCAGTATTGTGTTCTTTTTGCCAACCTCTCTGTGTTTGTCTATCTTTTACAATGTCTGCCTGTCTATCTGTTTACTTACATTTTTGTTTTTACTTATCTACATATCCATTCTATTTAACTATCCATGTATTTGTATATCTGTCTATCCAACCATTCACATCTGGCTTTCTGTATATTTACAAATGTATCTAGTCTTCTGTTTGCCCATATATCAGTCTATTAATCGACTGATTGATCTATCTGTATTTCTACGAGTATCTATCTAAATATCTGTTTACGTGTTTATCTATCTGTAACTAAGTGAATAGTACTAACAGATGACCTTGAAGGATGACTGTATTACAGATCGGACGCAAAACTTCATGGTACCATGATACGAGTATAATAGAGAACGTAGGCATACATTCTCTGTTAAGTTTATAAAGGTAAAGGAATGAAATATGCTCTTATGTGCTTTTACAGTGTAGCTCATTCTATAATCATTATTCAGATTGATTGTGAGTATTATCATCTCTCTTGTTCTATTCTTTACTCTTCTATTGCTTGTGGGTGTTTCCCTCGGCCAAATAGGATCGCTCCACGATACTTAAGATAAACGCTACAATAAACTGCAGAGAAAGAATTAATCGACAAGTTCGAAAAATGTAACGCGTTGAGAGAAATCCCGATTATAACAATGGCTTGCTAACTACCAAAATAAACACCAAAGTATTCTATAGAATACTGCGCAAGGGTAAACTGAGATATGTGCTCGAGAGATTTCATCTTTTTGCATAAGAGGTGGGTGGCTGGGGAGATCCTTCAACCGAAGAACTTAGCCTGCTCAGCTAAAACCTTTACGGATGCAGTATCCAGAAGGATTACATATCAATAGCAAATTACATATCTTAACTTGCTCAATTTTAACATGACAGGCGCTCTATTAGGGTAAAAAAAATTAGCTCCTAAAGTAGTAACCTTGAAGATTTACATGAATCTGGAATTCAAAGAAACCTATAAACTAGGAACCAGCTATTTAATAACGATAGTGAGGTGAGTTCTCGTCAACTTAGAGTAGCCATGGTGACAGTTCTCTCCTAGATCAGATCTGGTTGTCCCCAGGCTATGGCCATGTTCCTTAATTAAACGCGAGTCTTCCGACTGTCACTTAACTACCTCAGCATGAATTTCTGATCTGGTGATAACATGAGCAGAGTCATCATGCTGAAGTGGTTATGAGAATGTGTTAACGTTTCCCTCAGCCACGGTCCTGTTGTTAGGGTGACTTGCATGTTGCGCTACAGGTTTACGAGTACCATTTGCAGCCGTGCAACATCGCATTGTTGCATATCTGGATATTTTCCTGCAGGAATATTTCTAACTCTTTCGGGATCGTAATTCATTCTAGGTACCATCTCTGGAGAGCGAGATTAATGCTGTAGGACTTATTTTAACAGTGGTGTGGAAAGATAACCAACTCTTTTATGCTTTAGGACAATATTGTCCCAAAGGTGCGGATTCATAATGGCGGTGAAAAAGAAATTTAATTGGAATATTAGAAAACAGGGAAATTACAAATTAGAAATGATCAGCATTCTTTCATGGGAGATAAGTCTCTAATCATAAAAGAAGGTTGAGTGACTGGTCTATTTAGTTTTCGTTAAAGTAACTAAGATATTAACAGCGTGGGGATATTTCCACTAACAACCAGAAAGTATAGAGTCTCATGAAGTAGCGCTTTCTGTACTATAGTTATTAAAAACGATGGAAAATGTGTCCAGTCGAATTCTTCTGTGTCTGTTTTCCACTGGCATGGGACAATACACGTCTAATGAGATATACTGTATGTGTATAATAAATATGTAAGCTTGAACAATCTCATCCTGCTGCAACTATTGGAAATGTGTGCAAAGTTACACCACTAGCAATGTAATGGATAATACGGTAAGGCTATGCTGGCCTGCCAGTTTGTCAGATGTTTCTGACCAATGTACCATTAGTTATTTCATAGCAGTCCAACATAAAAGTTTGTGAGTTTTTAACCACGTTGCAACACTAGATACGTATTAACAGTTGCACCAGAGTAGATGCAAACATCGCCAGTCACTCACATCGTTTCCCTGACATAGAAATATTGTTTAATTTCGACAACGTACTCATCGAAATATTGCATGTTCTCTAAGAACACTATTGTCGTGTCTTCCATGTGTTCTTTTAACTTTCAAGTCTTTCTTTACTTCTTCGCAATAACTTAAAACCACAATTTCACAACTGCATTATAGTGTATACGAGTTACAAGTGAGAAACGATGATTCAAAAAAAGTTTTATCACCATTGTTTTATTTTTTGTGATATATACTTGAAGAAGGTAAATTAATCCTGATAAGCCACACTTTTTCTAGAGCGGTTTGAAATAACAGGAGGTTTAGTTTTTTGGGGTGGAATCATGTTCATAATCTCTTTTATGTCCGAAGTTAAAACTTCAAGGCTTTGGTTTGTTGCAAAAAAAAAAATAAAAATAAAATAATTTGAAAGCGCCTCAGCCGCTCGAACGAATTCAAACTCGGAATAAAGATTTCAACTGTGTTCACCTTGGAGAGGCCCTTTTTTTGCGCTCCCCAGAGAATGTTCTGCAAGTCGGTTGCTTCCGTGACCCCATCGTCCAATTATCTGGTCTGACCTGTTCGAGACTGTGGAGGGATCGATGTATACGAAGTTCTCCATTGGGGCCAGTTCACGAATTCGATGCGTAAAAACAGGTGGATTTACAATTCGAAAGGTTTCCTTATACCACCTTTATACCCCCGTATTATCTGCGGTGATGAGAGGATTGTGAGATCAATGATGTGTACTTGCACATTTTGGTCCTATAAGATGGACAGTAAGGATGTTCATTTTCAAAACAAGCCAATCTCCTTACCTATACCAAGAGTTGAAGCCTTGAGGGGCCGACACTCGGTCACTAAACTGGGCCCAAATTCTCTATCAATTTCAACTGTATTTCTTATACTCTTTTACAATTAGAAAATGAAGAACTAGCAACGGTCTCCTTCCCCTTTCACTTTCAGTCAGTGACTTATAAAAAATCCTACAGCTCAGACAGAGAGTCCTGTAGGAGGGACTGAGGACTGTTGTCAGCCACTCTGGGGTTGCGGGTTTTCCTCTTAGTGAAACTCGAGGCAATGAAGAGTCTAGTATGCAAATACACTGGCACTGAAGAAAATATGGTAATTCCTGCCAGTGTGGTTTAGTGCTTTCGTTTTTGCTGCGTTTCAAATGTAATACGTCCTTTTTTACCTATCTCAGTAGTTCTGTATGATAAAAAGAGATTTTTTTTTTCAATGAATTAGGAAGTATATTTAGAGCTTTATTATCATTCCTTCCCAATAAAGCTCGAGCGATAATTCACAATGGAAACCAAAAAGTGGGTTCTTCTGATGTTTGACAAAATTAAGCCGTATGTGTGAAAATAGGTACAATCAATATTTTTCTTTACGCTAACAGAGTTTGACCTAACTAATGATATCGCTGATGAGTATTGTCATACCTGTAATGAGGCCAAGATATTCATGACCTCTTCACCCCATGAGCCTTCAATCATCTACCATTAGGCACAACAAAATCATTCAATGACATCATCGCTGTATTCTACCATGTTTGCAGTGCTTTTTCATTTGCATACGAATGTATCAGAATAACATTTAACTGTATTCCATCCCATTTCTTAACATTGTTATTATCAAGCCATTCAGGACGTTGGTATATATCTATATGAATGAACTTGGGATATCGTTTCCATTAACCTCATTGTTGTTAAGAGAAAATAATTTTATATCCATCTCATTTTAGTTTATAATTTGTGTGATAATTGAATAAAAGATATTTGCAGATTCTGCTTAGATTGCTGTCAGACCCTCTCATTTCACTGAAATATGTCATCTTTTAAAGAGAATAAAATGAATCATCTTGAACGTAATGATTTCCTTTGCAGATTATGCTTTAGTTACCTGTGTGAAGTTCCTACTACGATGACGAGTAAAGACCTGGACTGAAATTAAGTAGAGGGCTAGGCGCATGAGATTTCAAATTATTCTTAAGCGAAACTCTTCATCACTGGAAGCTTGGGGCACATGTACGTTCTTGTGCATGTATGTACATACACATGTATGAATGTAGATATGCGTGAATGTATGTATGTATGTATGAATGTATGTATGCATGTATGTATTTATGTATGTATGTATTTATGTATGTATGTATGAATGTATGTATGTATGGAAATATGTATTTATGTATGTATGTATGTATGTATGTATGTATGTATGTATGTATGTATGTATGTATGTATGTATTCATGTATATATATATATATATATATATATATATATATATAGATATGTATGTATGTATGTATGTATGTATATATGTATGTATGTATGTATGTATGTATGTATGTATGTATGTATGTATGTATGTATGTATGTATGTATGTATGTATGTATGTATGTATGTATATGTATGTATGTATGTATGTATGTATGTATGTATGTATGTATGTATGTATGTATGTATGTATGTATGTATGTATGTATGTATATATGTATGTATGTATGTATGTATGTATGTATGTATGTATGTATGTATGTATGTGTGTGTGTGTGTATGTATGTATGTATGTATGTATGTATGTATGTATGTATGTATGTATGCATGTATGTATGTATGTATGTATGTATGTATGTATGTATGTATGTATGTATGCATGTATCTATGTATGTATGTATGTATGTATGTATGCATGTATGTGTATGTATGTATGTATGTATGTATGTATGTATGTATGTATGTGTGTATGTATGTATGTATGCATGTATGTATGTATGTATGTATGTATGTATGTATGTATGTATGTATGTATGTATGTATGTATGTATGTATGTATGTATGTATGTATGTATATGTATGTATGTATGTATGTATGCATGCATGTATGTATGTATGTATGTATGTATGTATGTATGTATGTATGTATGTATGTATGTATGCTGGTTGAGGGGAATTCTGCTCGTCTTCCTTATGTGCTCGTGATGAGACAAGAAGGGTCGCCATGTAAAGGAAGCAGTGGGGGTAGACCAGCTCTAGCTGTCGGGGTCTGATGTGGAGGTGCTGTATCTTGTTGCATCACTTCTGACCCGGGCAGTGGGTGATGTGCAGAGATGTCCCTGCAACCAGTTGGAGCAACGATGTTTCTGAAATGGAGACTCTAATTCGCTTGTGTTTTCTATCTCATTGTACAGTTGTGGTTTATTGATACTGAAAGTTGACTTTAGAAAATGTCTAAACGTCTTAAGTTCCAAGAAACTTTGGAAAATTATGGGTTATTATAGGTATGAGTCTGTATCAAACCACCGGTGACTGCTCTGAGACTCAGTCCTGTTCGGGCGTAGATTGCTTTCCATATGCTAATCTCACTCACAGGGATATCTTCACAAAAAATCATTATTCGGTGGAAGGAACGAAGGGGAGCAAAACGACCGATCCTGTCAGAATGTTTTAGGAATGGGAAAAAAGTTGTATGAGGGCATGCTTTGGTAAATGCCATTGGCGTATGAATCGTGCAAAGCACCCCCTTTTCCCCATAGATTACAATGATGATGAACTGTCGTCACTCAAGTTGATAACCAGTGAGAGAATAGTTTCTACTGTCAGGATTGAATGCACTCTCATATATTTCAGTTTTGGACGCTGTAAAACAACGAGGAATCGAGTTCTTTCCGATACAGAGTTTCGTGCATCGTTGTATCAGATAACAGGGAAATATATGTATAAAGTTTAGTCGTGATTTCTGATCTTCAAGATATCACATGATATGGCTGGAGCGGGATTCAGAGATTCATAAAATAGAAATATTGGACCCTATATACTGATATTCAATAAATTCAATAAAATCTTACCTATCTAATTCTATTAAACTCAAACTTCGTGACTTCTTCTTTTTTCTTCCTCTTCTTCTTCATATTATTTTCAATGCAATCCAATAGCAGGTCATAAAAAGAGGCCCATAACAAAGTTTTAATCAGTAAATAGATAAACAAATAATAAAAAGGAAATAAATGATTAAATAAATAGAAAAATAATTAGATAAACGAATAAATGAATGAATAAATAGAAGAATAAATGAATAAATGAATAACTGAATAATTGAATAACTGAATAACTGAATAATTGAATAACTGAATAACTGAATAACTAAATAACTGAATAAATGAATAAATGAATAAATGAATAAATGAATAAATGAATAAATGAATAAATGAATAAATGAATAAATGAATAAATGAATAAATGAATAAATGAATAAATGAATAAATGAATAAATGAATAAATGAATAAATGAATAAATGAATAAATGAATAAATGAATAAATGAATAAACGAATAAACGAATAAATGAATAAATGAATAAATGAATAAACCTCACCAATTACTCCCTCTGTTCCTCACCTAATCCTCTCAATCAAGACCCTTCCATAAGCCTTCCCAACTACACTCAACAAGCTGATCCCTCTGAAACTACTACACTCACAATTATCACCCTTTCCCTTGCAAAGCGGAATTATACAGGCACTCCTCCAGTCCTCCGGCATTCTACCCTCTTTCAAACAAACATTAAATAACCTCACCAGCCAGTCCACCATCACTGCACTTCCTTTCTTCAGACATTCTGCATGGCATCCATCCAGACCAGGTGCCTTACCTGCTCTCATCATCTTAACAGCTGCTTTCACTTCATCCTTCCTTATTTCTCCTCCATTTTCCTCACTCATCACTCTCATTTTCTTAGCGCTTCCCACTGCAACTACCTTTCCCTCCCTATCCTCCTTCACATTTAGCAACTTCCTAAAATACTCTGCCCACCTTCCTCTCACTGCTTTCTCTTCCATTATCATCTCTCCATCTGCACATTTTACCTTTTCTTCTCTACTTTATTCGCCTCCTATTTCTCTTTTAATTTCTTTCCAAAACATCTTTTTATTGCTTTCAAAAATTTCTGTCATACTCTTATCCCATTTCACATCTGCTCTCCTCTTTGTTTCCTTTATCTTATGCTTAGCTTCCCTTCTCTTTACTTTGTACCTCTCATACGATTCCCTCGTCCTCATTTGCAGCCAATCTATGAATGCCTGCTTCTTCTCTTCTACACCATTCTTTGCTTCCTCATCCCACCACTCACTACCCTTCCTTCTTTTTCCTCCCGCCCTCCATCTTTGCACACTTTGTGACTCCCTCCTTGAACCATCCCCATTCTTCCTCCACTCCTAGTTCTACTCTATCCTTTACTCTCGCCCACTCCTCTTTCAGTTTCTTCTTAAAGTCACTCTCCTTTTTTTCCTCGTTTAAGCAGTTCACTCTAAGTACCTCCCTACCTTCTGTCCTTTTCCTCTTTCTCCACCTATTCTCCTCTCTCATTTTACCTTCCACCAGAAAGTGATCTGATATTCCCCCACTCTCTCCCCTTAGAACATGTACATCCTTAACTCTTCCTACCATACTCCTGGTCACCACTATATAGTCCATTAACGCTCTATCTGCCACCCTTCCATCCTCCACCCTCTCCACTTATACTTGACTTTGATCCTAAACAAATGAATAAAAAACTAGGTAAATAAATATACAAAATATGAATAAAAAATGAATAATTAAATAATCTAATAATGAAAAATTAGTAAATAAACAGATAAACAAATAAACATATAAATAAATTAATAAATATATAAATAAATGTTTAATGAAATAAACCACTAAAGTAATTACTAAGACAAAAATAAGTATATAAATAAAGAGAATTAAAATATGTGAATATGTAAGCCAAATGAGTATATAAACAATTACTTAAGTAAATAGTTTGGCTTAATATGTACTGTTTTGGGGCTAATCCAGCTAAATCTTAAAATCTTGAATTGTAGTATAAGACACGTACATCTGCACGAAATTGATATTATTTGTCGACAGCGTGGTTGGTGATTTTTTTTCTTTATATGTAGGTTAAATCTGCCCCCTGAATGCTTGAGGCCATTGCTTCTTGTCTGGTAACTTAATTGGATGCAGTATTCTTAGGTTTGATATATGTTTTTGACATGGGTAAGGAAAGGCATGAATAAATGCAAAATCAGTTCTAATGAGAAATTTCTAGTTTCCTTACAATATCAGTAACTGAAAGAGTTACAGTAAAGACTGTTTTCATATTTGCTCTTTTCGCTATGGTGACATATCCTATAGATTTTGTCTTGCTTAATTAAGAGCTAACTTATATTCTCCCTCAACTGATTTTAGCTGTATGTGATAGAAAGAACTGCAGTTACAGGGGAAATCATGAGGAGGAGGTAAGATTTTGTTTGTCTAGCCTCTGGACATTATGCCGCCTTAACATTTTCTTGCTGGTTTATTTTGGAACGTCCCATACTTTATGGAACGCTGTCTTCATGGGCGCCCTTTACAGTGATATCTAGATTTCCAGATATTTTTCAATAGGTCCTACTTTTATCATTTGATGTCAAGAATTAAAACCTTATTTGATCTTCATAGTATCTAGCTTAAATTCTACTTAACTGGAGGAGATTTGTATACTGTAGAATCGATGACTACATATATGCTAATTTTGTGAATTACAATGGCCTTAGACCGATGATCCGATCTATGGGAAATACTGCGACCTTACACTCACCGCATCCCCAGCCCCCACCCCTTGCTTAAAGGAGACAGTAACGGCTTGGAATAAGGTGATGTTTTCTAAGCCTACAGGAGAGCTCTGTCGGCTTGGTTGATTGTATTTGATTCAAGTATCAAGCAACTGATCCTATAAGTGTTTGGGTATCCTGGTGTCTGACAGGCCTCATTGGAAACCTTTTCCAGTAGATAATGAGCTCATGCCAGAAGGCGCTTATACAAAACCAAGAGATCCCCATGGGAGGGGGAGGGGAAGAGAGCCTCCGGGAGAGCTGGGGTGGGGACTCAAGCAACTGATCCTATACGTGTTTGGGTATCCTGGTGTCTGACAATCCTCATTGGAAACTTTTTCCAGTAGATAATGAGCTCATACCAGAAGGCGCTTATCCAAAACCAAGAGATCCCCATGGGAGGGGGAGGGGAAGAGAGCCTCCGGGAGAGCTGGGGTGGGGACTCTTGGGGAAATAGAAGGAACCACCATTACAGGATGAGAGAGCCCCCGGGGAAAGGAGAAGGGACCTGATTTAAACTTCAAGATACTAGAAACATCTTGGGATTTTAAGGTGGGTATGGAAAAGACAAGACGCAACATGGACTTTATTTATTTCGTCACTGTGTTCTTAACTACGATACAATATGAAAAAAAAAAAAAAAGATTCGCTACCTACGACTTTTTGTCAGTCATCTGTGGGACCCATTCTTTACAAAAAAAAAAAAAAATTCGAGGAATTTATAACAGATTTTGTTGTCTGTGAGAATTATACGACGCGCAGGAAATCTATAATGCGTAGCAGTCTGCTTAAGATCTCCACAGAAGGAAGGAGCAACCACGATAGTATTGTCCTCGGAAAGTTTGGTGACAATGACTCCATCACGGAAATGTTTATTTCTTCTCATTGCATTGTTCTCGTTGAAAAATAGCTCTTTCCATTAGCTTAGGTTTGCACTTCATTTCAGTTTGATGAACCAGAGGAGCTACCCGGAAATACATTTCTACCTTTGAAACCATTACTATGACACTCAATATATATTTTCATTTATCAATTTTTTTCTTATCATTATTATTATCATCTTTTTTTTTTGCGTCGTGTTTATTGTTGATGACGCAACTAATGTTGCCGTCAATCTGAACTACCTGAACTATCTATATTGTAAGAGATCAATTAATAGATTTAAAAGAAATTCCTTGTACTAATACCATAGAATCTAATGCTATCGCTTCTGCTTCTGCATGCTCATTGGCCGTTCATTTCAAAAGGATGAATTAGCTGTCATTCGGCTTTGCTAAGTACGGAACCTGAACTGGTGATGAAATGATAAAAAATTCCTTGGTCCAGTAGTCATTCAAAACGAAAATATATCGTATCTCAACGTATCTTATCGTACCATTTATATTTCAGTCACTGTCATTTGCTGATAGGGCTTCTGAAACCACGAAGAGTGGTTGCAGGTTAGCAATTACACCAAGTCCTTGATATCGAGGAAATATCTGTAAGCATGATTACAGACCTCGATGTCTCATTTTCGCACGATAAGCTCACTTGTAGAATGAATGTTTTCCAGTTGGATTAAAGCCAGGTATTTTGTGTGGACGTTGAAATAGTTAGAAATAGATATTGTGATGGATTGAAGCCATACCCTGAATATTTTCGACCATTATACATTTCGTTCTATTCATTGAGAGAGAAAATTATTTTTCGATCAATCTAGGCCCTCTTTATTCGAGTCCGCCCTTCAGCTGAATCAAGTCGCCTGGTCTAGGCTAGAACAAAAATTTCAAAGAGCGTAACTTGGTTGATAAATAAGAATCACAAAGTACACAAATCAAACGAAGAAAACTGGCAGCACCTACCACCGTGCTGCCTACCAGACCAAGATACTCCAGTTTTGTCTTCCGCAGAGTGAGTACCATGTTATAGATTATACATGCGAGTGCGGGATTTATTGTGGTACTTAAAATAATGTTTCGCCATAAGAGCTTCCTTTAGAACGTCTCACGCTTAAATAGAGTATTGGATGGGTTGAGGAGATGGAAAATCACACACACGAGCTTTAATTGGATTGACAAATGCGGTCTCTGCTTATCATTTACGTTCATTATAAAATTCACTTATATCATATTTTCCATCACATTTGGGGAGGGGGAGTAATTACATATGATGATAATGGATCAAAGTCAGTACGCTACTATTACAAAAAAAAAAAAAAACAGTAACAAAAACAACTAATGGGTCAGTAGAGTAAGAAATGCGTGAAGCT
>NC_134786.1:21199868-21202368 GCF_046742065.1 Oratosquilla oratoria | reverse complement strand
CCATGTGGAAAAATAAGGAGCGAAGAAAGTTTAGTAAAAGGGGTGTGGGAGGCAGAGGTGGACGGAGTGAACTTGAGAGGAAGACCGATAATAGGATGAAAGGATGTGGTAAACGGGGCCTTGGGTGCAGGGCAATGTCTGTAGAATCGGGAAGGGAGAGGGTGAGAGATGGATGTGAATGAAGAATCGATGAAAAACCGACACGACCAGAAGGAATTTCTTCCTGTCTACTACAAGAGGATAAGGGGGTGGGGAGTTCACAATGTACTCGTAATGGAGCGGTGGCAGCCGAATTGACCGCGGGAAACAGGCCGCTATATGGAGCTTGGTAGAAAATAAATATCATACTGGCCTGCGCTGTTTTCAACGTCTAACATATAATACCTGATCTTAGCCCCCCCCCCTTTTTTTTTGCATTGAATCCAAAAATAATGCTCATTTTACTCAATCAGATCAAGTTAATGAAATATTAGTACATCAAAAATATCCTAAACTCCGACCTATTTGTAGGTGAATGAAACACAGTATTAGAAATATTAGACTGATTTATTCATGACTTACAAAATATTTTGGAAGCCACTCATGGATGAATGGTCTCTTCATGGACTTCCGTTCCTGCTGAGCAGACTCCACATCCCTCTTTAGGCACCAGCAGTAGTTGGCCAGAAAGTTGACATCCCATCAGCCTTTATAGTGTTTCTCCAAAGCACTGATATCTTTGTGAAAGCGCTCACCCTGTTCTTTACTAAAATCTCCACAATTCTCTGGAAACTAGTCAAGATGAGACTGGAGGAAGTGCCTTTTTACTGACATGCGCACACCAAGTTAGCGAAAATTCTCCATTGACTCATTAACTACCTTCTGATTCTGCGAACTTCTGTGGTTGCCAAGGAAATTTGTAATGACTGGAAAAGAATTAAACTACATCTTAGAAACCAGACCTGACCCAGGAAAATAAACTGTATTTTTTAATTCAGGGTGTAAAAAAGGATTCTAAATCAGTTGGAAATACCTTGACCTTTGGAAAAAAAAAAGTTTTGAAACGCAGGCCAGTGTTATTGGTAGGTTAGGTTAGATTAGGTTATTTTAAGTTAGGTTAGGTTAGATCCTACGTACGCATGGAGGCCAGTTTCCCGCGGCCATTTGGGCTGCGGCCAGTTTTCGCGGTCATTTGGGCCGCGGCTAGAGGTCAAGTGTTAGTAATGACATTGTCATAAGTGAATATACGTGGTGGCATACACACACAAACACACACACACACACACACACACACACACACACACACACACACACACACACACACACACACACACACACACACACACACACACACACACACAAGCACACACACCTCTCATGGCGCTGTGGTTAGAGTTCTGGCCTGCCACTACGAAGGTCCGGGTTCGACTCTCGCCCGGGGCTGAAATAATATCAGTATCGCTGCGCTGAGGGGTGTTACTCCCACTCTTGTGGGCGGGGAGTTGGGGGTGTGTGTGTGTGCAGGGTCATAGCATTACCCATAGATCGGACCTACGAGCTCTGAGCTCTCTTCCAGGAGGGAAATAGCTGTCGGTCACGAGTCCAACACGTGATCCAAAGACCAAGTGAATACACACACACACACACACACACACACACACACACACACACACACACACACACACACACACACACCTGTGTGTGTGTGTATGTGTGTGTTTGTGTATGTGTGTGTGTGCGTACGTGCGTGTGTGTGTGTGTGTGTGTGTGTGTGTGTGTGTGTGTGTGTGTGTGTGTGTGTGTGTGTGTGTGTGTGTGTGTGTGTGTGTGTGTGTGTGTGTGTGTGTGTGTGTGTGTGTGTGTGTGTGTGTGTGTGTGTGTGTGTGTGTGTGTGTGTGTGTGTGTGTGTGTGTGTGTGTGTGTGTGTGTGTGTGTGTGATTACCACGGAGAGGACCCTAACCATGTACCACAAAATTTATTATGGCACGGCTTATAGACAGGACGCTAACACCCTTCGCAGGATAATTTCCAATGGGGTAACACCTAGAGACCCCTAGGAGAGGGTTTCACTGAGAGTATCTAGCCGACCCAATCTCATAGCCTCCCTTACTATGAGGAATAGCACCGCCCCTGGGAGTTTTAAGAAATAGAATACCGGTGTAGTTTATTGATTGATATGCTCAGAAAAGATATGCAAGCCTTTCGATGTAAGTTCCGTCGGTCATATGATGACAACCTTAAGGGAGCAACTGCAAGCCCATTGAAGCAACAGAGCAATTCATCAACATATAATCGATGCCCACGACAATACCTCATTTGTGACAAAGAAATAATGCACTGTGACAACAATTACGGACGTTTGCTAATTTCTGAGGCAGTGAGAATTATGGCAAAAGAAACAATATAGATTTGATATATTTAGACTTTGCAAAAGCTTTTCATACTGTCCCCCACGAAAGGCTACTCACTAAATTAGCTTCACATGGAGTAAGTGGTAGCCTATCAAGTTTGAGTAGAAAT
>NC_134786.1:21162368-21184868 GCF_046742065.1 Oratosquilla oratoria | reverse complement strand
CCAGTAGATAGAGGTAGACATTTAGGTAGATCGAGGGGTAGGTGAAACGAATGTAAATTTAAAGTCATTTTATATTCGGCTGTTATGATACAATGGGCAACTGGAAGTTGCAGAGTTGCATATTCTATCTTACCGTCTTGTATTGTAAACATTAGTTGGAGCGGCGATCAAAGGTGCTGATGAGACTAATATGTAAACACAGAGCTCGTTCTGCTTGCGACAAATTGCTTGCTTAAACAAAATTTCTTGTGGCAGTATAACGGTCTTTCTAATCGGAGAAAAGGGTGGAGGAGGAGAAAAATTATTGGTGCATGGAGGTAAAGTCACGCCCTAAAAGGGGGGCACTTATTTGTAACGTTCAAAGTTATTGGATGAACTAAATAGTGACGTCGGAGCAGAGGCAGCTTGGTGAAATGTAAGAGGATCCTTGGGGGGAGTCCTTGGTGTACCCTATCAAAAAGCGATGTAGAGAATTAGTGAAGAAGAAATCAAGAACTTTACACCAGTTTGCTTACCCCATCCAGAAACATTATTAACTCTGATTATAGAAGATTTAGTGGAAACATACTTAAGAGAAAAAGGCATGGGGCCTACGGAATAATAACACAAGTGACTAAGTGTTAGTGGCAGCGAAGCTAACAATGTTTGTATCTTACATATGCCACTGAACCATACGCTAATTCACTAGAGTCACAAAATATGTGACAATGAATTGACTCCAATTCTGATGCTATACCTCTCTTCGTACATCGATCAATACTAAACAGTTTGAACCTATTCAACCTTGACATCCATGCATTTAATTGTCCTTTCTCCCTTTCAGTCAAAGTACAATCACATCCAATGCCGTTTCTAGATAAATTCTGTAACAATATTCTTCCTTCTAGAACAACTGGCGTTAACATACCCAATGTGCCGTAAACTTTACCAATGACAGCTAATAATTCTCTCTTAGTGCTAGGTATAGCATCAACGTTGAGTGATATACTTATTTTACCTTAAATAAGAGACCTAGTTAGTACTAATGTTTTTCTTTCTATATCTTTATTTCTGATGAACTGTTATACATTATCACTACATTTCTCCTTTGGTAAGCTGTTCATAAATCTAAAAGAATTAGTGCTTAGCTTTGTCAAATTGAACCCACCATTTCTACAAAGATCTATCACATTATCACTATTGTCAATTAAGTCATGAATGTCATCGGGTGACACCAAAAGATCATCTACATAGAAGTTGTTGAGAACTATCTTGCTCGCTGATGTGTGAAACTGACTACCGTAATCTTGTACAACACGTTTTAGAGCGTAATTTGCTATGCTAGGAGAGCAACTAGTACCAAATGGATGAGAAGTCATTCGTAGTTTAACTATATCATCTACCGTTTGCCCATCCTTCCACCACAAGAAACGCAAGCAATCTGTATCACTTTCAGGCACTTTGACCTGATAATACATAGTTTCTATATCTGCAGTATATGCATGTAGTCCTAGTCTAAATCTCAAAAGGACATCTAACAGAAGATTAATTATATCAGGTCCTTGTCTTAACGGATCATTTAAGGACAATTCATTTACACGGGCTGCATAATCAAATACTACACGTACCTTATCTTTTTTAGTAGAATGGCGTACCTCAAAGCGTGGGATGTACCATATTCGTTGGTTCTTCACATCACACGTAGGAGCCTCTTTGGCACACCCTTTCTCTAATAGATTGATCATAAATTGCTTATACTGCCTATAATATTCGTTATCCTTGAATTTACGCTTTAACAACTGAAGTCTTTCAAACGCCATAGGTTCACTATCAGGAACTATTATCGGTTTCTCTCTCATTGGTAGAGGAATCTCATTCTTTCCATTGGTTATTTGTTTACACCCAGAGTCGACATATTGTAACCATTTTTTATCTTCTATACTAGGTTCTATCGAATTCAATGATGAATCCAAGAATTCTCTATTATAAGACTCAATCAGTTTCTGATCTAAATAATTACGATCTACCTTTATGTTATTCACAGCAACATCTTGAGCATTGTCTATTAATCTTCTATAAATGACCCATCCTAAACGTGTTCTCACAGCATACGGATCTCCTACCTTCTCTGCATGCACTACCTCCAAAGGTTTAGAAGCTTCTGGTACATTACTTCCTATCATAATATCTATATACAACACTGAATGAGTATCAGTGACTAGAGATACATTTTTATCAACCACAATGCACTTTCATTCTAAGCCATCAACATCGGACGAACCGTGGAGGCACATGCAGAAATTGAAACGCGGTACGTCCGAGGACTCGAACCAACGCGGTGAGAACGTTATCAGTGCCGTATTGACTATTAGACCAATACACCATCAAGATAGTGAATTGGTCTAATAGTCAATAGGGCACTGGTAACGTTCTCGCCGCGTTGGTTCGAGTCCTCGGGCGTACCACGTTTCAATTTCTGCATGTGCCTCAACGGTTCCTCCGATGTTGATGGCTTAGAATTAAAGTCCATTGTGGTTAATAATAATAATAATAATATATATATATATATACATATATATATATATATATATGTGTGTGTGTGTGTGTGTGTGTGTGTGTGTGTGTGTGTGTGTGTGTGTGTTATGTGTGTGTGTGTGTGTTGTGTGTGTGTGTGTGTGTGTGTGTGTGTGTGTGTGTGTGTGTGTGTGTGTGTTGTGCTTGTGTGTGTGTGTGTGTGTGTGTGTGTGTGTGTGTGTGTGTGTGTGTGTGTGTGTGTGTGTGTGTGTGTGTGTGTGTGTGTATGTATGTATGTATGTATGCATATATGTAATGTATGCATGCACATATACATACCCATAAATTTACTACGTATTACTTTAAGACGCATACATTTTAGGTGGAAGAGCCCTATCAAAATTGAAAGTGAACGCTCTTTTTATTGAAAAATAGATCATCATGCAATACTAATGTAACTGATCAGTAATCGAAAAAAGAACGACCTTGGGAAGTAAATTATAGTTTACCCCATGTCATTCTGATGAACTAGGCCAAGTTCGATGTTTGCGTGCGTCGCATCCCCTCCCATCCTTTCCGACTACATATCAAGGGAAGATTAGGGATGGTGGTGAGGTTGTGTGCTGGCAATCCGTTATATATGAGAACAACGTGGGTCAACGCAGCAGTATCGATCCGACTGACAGCATATCAAGTTCTCTCGGAGGAAGGATGAAGACTCTTCTTTTCATCGGTACAGCACGGGTTGCTTCATGCACGAATTTTTGAAAATATCTTTACTAGATAATTCCTCTTTTATTAATATGAATTTTTTCATTTTTACTTTCAGTAATACTTGGTGCTGCGGTGGCGGCCGAGTTACCATCTTCAAGCTACAGACTTCCTTCAGCAAGTGCAAGTTCGAACATCGGATTTGTTGGAAGTTTCAACGGGGGATCCGCTGCCGGACCAAACGGAGGGAGCCGTTTCAACGGAGGATCTGGATTTGGAACAGCCAACGGGTTCGGAGGCGCCTTCAACGGAGGAATCAATGGAAACCGCAATGGAGGTTACGGTTATGGACCCTCGCAGGAAGAACTCGAACTTCTCGAACTGGCCTCGAATATTCCTGGAGGAGGAGTGGCTGGAGAGGACTATCCCGTACTCGTCGAAGTTCCCGAAACCAGATTTGCTTGCGAGGATACCGGATACCCCTTCGGTTACTTTGCTGACACCGACAAAGAAGCTGGCTGTCAGGTCTTCCACGTGTGCCAGACGCGTCCCAACGGCTACCAGAAGGACTCGTTCCTGTGTCCCAACGGCACCATCTTCAACCAGCAGTACCTCGTGTGCGACTGGTGGTACAATGTGGACTGTTCGCAGTCTGCCGAGTTCTATTCAGTCAATGAACTGATCGGACTGGACGCTGACGCTCTGGCTGCAGCCAGTAGCCTCTCTTCCCTCTACGCAGCTCCTGGTCAAGGCAACGGAAACGGACGAAACGGTAACCGAAGTAATGGTAACAATGGAAGAAATGGTAGTGTACAAAGACGCAATGGTTCTAATGGTATTGGGCGTCAAGGGAACGGTTTTAACGGCAATGGACTCACTGCCAGTGCTTCATCTACCTCCACATATCCCTATGGAAGCAACGGCCAGATCAACGGAAACATCTTCGTCAGTAGTAATGGATTCAGCTCTACCGGTGTCAATGGTAGAAGTCACGTCCGTAACGGTGTGAATGGTAATGGACATATTGGAAGTGCTTCTGCCCTTTCAGTTTCACTCGGAGGCCAGACCGCAAGTACCAGAAACGGATATAGTTACTCGGGTAATGGAAACGGGAAAGGCAACGGTCGTTTTGTCAATGGAATAAACGGTAATGGGCAAAGTGGTAATGGAGTGAGCCGTCGTGTCGACAATGTGGCTGCACCTTCATCCTCCTACGGTGTCCCATCGTAGCCTCCTACACCTTTATTCCACACCACATTTTGACATCATAAAGATTGTAGTGATACAGGCAAAGTAATATATATCAGTCTATGTTTATATGTGTTTATTATTATTACATTAGTGCAATTGGAATTAGCTATTGGAAACATGTGAATAAAACGTTCCAATAAACTTGTAAATTCATAATTCATTTTTTGTGTGCTTTTCCTATGTTCATCCGTTTGTATATTCATCAGAAAAATAGTAACGCTGTCCTTGAGATGCAGCTAAAAAAAAAAAAAAAAAAAAAAGTGCTGTTTTTTCTAAACATTTTTTTTTGCAAAAAAAAAAAAACATGGACATTTTCGTTTTTTCATATATTTTGTTTTAAAATAACTCAGCAAGGAAAATAACCATATTACAATTATTTTTCTATGTTAGAATATCAAGTAAATCAGTATACCCCTCACTTAAGGTCTTCTATGGTGTTAGGGCACTTCCATGTTCTGTGATTTCATGTTTTGATGTGTTTTATTTATTTTACAATGTACAGTTGCCCCACTTAGTTTTGGCACAATTTTAAAAATGTTTCGGACAAGAATAGCAACTCACCCGGTATTCTTTTTTATTGCATTTTCGTGTCTGTTCATTTACATTTTTTTTTTTTTTTTTTTTTTTTGCTAAATAGTAACTACCTTAGAAAATGTGACAAACAACAAAATACTCAAAACGGTGTAGCAGACGACACATTTTTCTTGACTTACTAATGACATATATCACTCTTATTTGACAAGTAATACAAATAATATACGTTGCAGAGGAGAGGGAGAGAGAGAACGCAGGAATCCGTTCACGTAATGGTCATTGGTAGACTAACAACTAGATTCAAGCTGTGAGTGGTGTTGAGTGCGGTGACAAACTAACCAAAACTAACTCGTATACTTATAAGTTATGCTATAACCCTATTACTAAATCAATTATTTTCATTTATTTATTCAGCACAGGACTTGTGATCCAACTATGTTATGTTAATTGTGATGCATTTTTTTATATAAAAAAAATCATTTTTTTTTTTTTTAATATCGTCCAAATTTGTTCAGATATTAAAAACAGATGCACGCATGTTATTCATCCCTCCACATATGTGCATCTATCTTATTCAAAGATGCATTAGACTGAGTATAAAAATAAACAAGTAATTGACCATATAAAGTCACTGTCAGATGCTGCAAGCATGCAACAGGTGTAGATACTGTATATGGGCCAGTATGGCTATTGGCTGGCTACCTTACAAAATTTACCTTTTATCTTAGCATACTCTTCAAAGATTAAACATAATGACCCTGGACGTTGCCTAAACACAGATCCGCCACTTGGACAGTGGAAAAGGGGTTAACATAGTAATGGGGGGAAACTGTTGTACTCCCTGCCACCCATCAAGGCTCACAGCTTACTTTCTACCTGACTTTTTGCTCACTATCCCTTAACTTTAACCTACAATCATACATAATATAATTGGATCATAAGCCCTCTGCTGAATAAATAAATGAAAATAATTGATTTAATAATAGGGTTATAACATAACTTGTAAGTATACGAGTTAGTTTTGGTTAGTTTGTCACTGCACTCAACACCACTCACAGCTTGAAGCTGGTTGTTAGTCTACCATCGACCACTACGTGAACGGATTCCTGCGTTCTCTCTCTCTCTCTCTCTCTCTCTCTCTCTCTCTCTCTCTCTCTCTCTCTCTCTCTCTCTCTCTCTCTCTCTCTCTCTCTCTCTCTCTCTCTCTCTCTCTCTCTCTCTCTCTCTCTCTCTCTCTCTCTCTCTCCTCTCTCTCTCTCTCTCTCTCTCTCTCTCTCTCTCTCTCTCTCTCTATCACCTCTGCAACGTATATTAATCGTATTACTTGTAAAATAAGAGTGATAGATGTCATTAGTAAGTCAAGAAAAATGTGTCGTCTGCTACACCATTTTGAGTATTTCGCTGTTTGTCACATTAAAAAAAAAGATTGTGCCAAAAGTAAGTGGGGTAACTGTACATTGTAAAATAAATAAAACACATCAAAACATAAAACCACAGAAAATGGAAGTGCCCTGACACCTTAGAAAACCTTAAGTGAGGGGTATACTGATTTACTTGATATTCTAACATAGAAAAATTATTGTAATATGGTTATTTTCCTTGCTGAGTTATTTTAAAACAAAATATATAGAAAAACGAAAATATTCATGCTTTTTTTTAAGTTAAAAAAAACACGATTTTTTTCTGAGTTGCATCTCAAGGACTTATGTATGATTGTAGGTTAAAGTTAAGGGATAGCGAGCAAAAAGTCAGGTAGAAAGTAAGCTGTGAGCCTTGATGGGTGGCGGGGAGTACAACAGTTTCCCCCCATTACTATGTTAACTCCTTTTCCACTGTTCAAGTGGCGGATCTGTGTTTAGGCAACGTCCAGGGTCATTATGGGAAATTGGAGTGTTTAATCTTTGAAGAGTATGTTTAGATAAAAGGTAAATTTTGTAAGGTAGCCAGCCAATAGCCATACTGACCCATATACAGTATCTACACTTGTTGCATGCTTGCAGCATCTGACAGTGACTTTATATGGTCAATCACTTGTTTATTTTTGTACTCTGTCTAATGCCTCTTTGAATAAGATAGATGCACATATGTGGAGGGATGAATAACATACTTGCGTCTGTTTTTATATACTAAATATTTAATATCTGAACAAATTTGGACGAGGCAAAAAAAAAAAAAAAAAAAAAAACATGAAAAATTATAAAAAAAAAAAAACTCAATTTTTTTTTTCGCACCATACGTTGTCCCATGATTCACTTGCCCTGATCACCAACTCTTTATCTACGAGTACGTACTACTCGTTTTACCACCCTCTCAAACACATACAAAATAAACACAAGAGCTGTTCGTCATGATCAAAGAGGAAGTTCTGGGAATTTTGTAGTGAATGAGAACTCTGATTTTGTTGTTCTCGTTGTAGGGAGGCAATTCCTATGGATGATATCTTAAATGACTTTTTCATCTTTTTTGTAATTATTAGTAAAGGTGTTTCTGTAATATATATGACGAACAACTGTTCTAGGCGATCAGACTTCACATCTAGAACCAATGTAGTATACCAATATATTTGTTCTTCAAAGGATTGTAAGCCTTTTAACCATACCTACATCGGTTTTACTAGATACAAAGTCACCCGTCGCCTATCATTACATCTACAAGAGGGAGCAATTAAAGAACATCATAAGAATTTCCACAACACTGTACTCAGAAGGGATGAGTTGATTAATTCCACCAAAATTATTGGAACGTGTGATGACCCTAGGAGGCTAAAATTACTCGAAGCCTTTCATATTAGAGACAAAGTTCCAGTCATTAACATCCAGAGTAATTTGATCCCCTCTATCCCATTCTATAGAAACAAAAATCCCCCTCTCCTCCCTCCCTCCACCCCCCTCTATTCCTCGTCTCCCACTCCTCCCCTTCCACCTCCACCCCATTCTCCCCCCCCCCGGTGACCACCCCCGCCTAACCCCCCACCTCCCAACCCCCCTTACCCCGTGACCTCTGAGATCCTATTGTCTGACCCCTGACCATAGGCCTATCTATATACTTATGAAATTCCGATAATCTTTTTTGTCATCTTGCTTGCTTGCTTGTTTGAAACCGTCACCCAGCCAATCAGAAGATATTACGTCACGACTGAGGACCAGCCAATCAGAAGAAGAGATATGACGTCACGACTGAGGACAAGCCAATCAGAAGAAGAGATCAGAAGAAGAGATATGACGTCACGACTGAGGACTAGCCAATCAGAGGAGACATGACGTCACAACATCAGCTCTGTGGGTCCTAAGGAGCCCCAGCTCTAAGCGCGTGACGTCACGACTGCTAATTTTCCAATTTGTCAAATTTTTTATTTCCAATTTTCCGATTACATATTTTCTGACCAATAATATTTAAGTTTTTCATATTCATTATCTAAAAGTATAGCCAACTCCTGAATTATCTATGAGGCATAATGAATATATTAGAATATTACGTAGTGTTTCAAATAACGACGACATAACGTCACAATTTTCCGATTACATATTTTCTGACCATTAACATCTAGAATTTTTATATTCAGTATTTAAAAGTATAGTCAACTCCTGAATTAGCATCTACGAGGCCTAATGAGTATATTAGAATATTACGAACCGTATAATTCATATGATGCTTAGTGTTCCAAGCAACGACGGCATGATGTCATAATCTTCTAATTCCAAGATTGAAAATTGTTTTATCTGCCATGATCATTCATAAGTCTCAAGGACAGACTTTTCAGAAAGTTTTAGTTTATCTAGATAAACCTGTATTTCAGCATGGACAATTAGGTAAATGTTGCGCTGAGTAGAGCTAAGCAAAGGGAAAATATTAAAGTGTTTATAAATCATTCAAATTGTAAAAAGAATGTTGTAAATATAAGAGCATTGTCTTAATAAAGATTTTAATGACCATTCTATTAACAACGCATCATTTAAAGTTTTATTTGACCCAACGGGTCACGGGTGGTCTAGTATTTATATAAATATATATATAATGTATACATATATATATACATATATATATATATATATATATATATATATGTATGTATATATATATATATATATATATACGTCATCCCTGACTTGTCACATTTTTTTCTCCCATCCCTTTAAACGTAAGTCTTCTTGTACCTTTGCCATCGTATTTATTTGCATTTATATTGTATCCCTCACATTTCACTTGCATTGTTCTTGCACACACTTATCAACTTTATTGTATTTATGTAACTATTGTAATTTTTTCATCATTACTGTAATTATGTAATTTTTGTTATTTCAGTTTACTCTTGAAATTTTTTTCATTAAGACGAAACGTTGAGCTCAAATAATGGAAAGAAATGGAAGAATATAGTGATTTAGTTTCAATTCACCCGTTTAATGGCAAATCTCTAATCAGGATAATCGAGAATACGAGGAAAAAACTGAATAACTGCAACAATGCTGTGGTTTGATATATATATATATATATATATATATATATATATATATATATATATATATATGTACATATTAACATTTATCAACCACAATTCACTTTAATTATAAGCCATCAACGTCGAGGAACTTGAGGAGGCATATATACAGGAATTGACAAGGTATCTCTACTGATTTTTAATACTCCAAATGTACTCATATATATATATGCATATGTATATATATATATATATATATATATATATATAAATATATGTGTGTGTGTGTGTGTGTGTGTGTGTGTGTCTGTGTGTGTGTGTATGCATATAAATATATATATATATATGTATATATACATATATATATGTATATATATATATATATATATATATATATATATGCATATAAGCCATCAACGTCGAGGAACTTGAGGAGGCATATATACAGAAATTGATAAGGTGGGATAGACATTGCTAAGGCATCCTCTAATGAAATAGGAAAAAAATTAAAGACCACACTGATAGTCACAACAACCTCAGTGTGATTTATCGCATTCCCTGTAGCGGCTGTCCCTTAGCATACATCAGTGAATCTGGTCGGGGGATTGAAAAGAGATTGAGCGAACATAAAAATGACATAAGAGCACACAGGACATCCAACTCCCTTGTTTGCCACCTCGAACAGTGTAACAACCTACTTAATTGGAACAAAGTTGACATTTTACATAAGGGAATACATAAGAAAATGAGAAAGGCGGTGGAAGCTGCACATGTAAACATCCAAATAAACAACAACGATACAGAAGGGTTTATATGCTTTTCCAAAGCAGCTAGTCTCTTCATAATTAACACTCTGGAAAAACCTGACACTCGAAGTTTGGCGAGTTCCTCCGAAGAAGGTCATAGAGACCGAAACGTTAGGACAATAAACGTATTCTTAAACCTATCTTCGTTTACCCTTCCCCACCTATCACTCTCTCATTTGTCTCAAACAATTCATATATATATATATATATATATATATATATATATATATATTATATATATATATATATATATATAACTATATATATTATATATGACACACAGGAACCCACAGTCGGAGAAAGAATAAACTTCGAATAAAGAAAAATGCGGTTTCAGGAGGAAAATAGTCGAATCAGCATTAATTGAGGAATGCCCTAATATTAATATTTCTAAAGGGCAGTGGACACCTAACATAATCTCACGCGCAGCAGTAAGCAAGCTGGTGCGGACGTTACATCCCCCCCTCTCCTCACCCCCTCCCTCCTCCGCCAACCCAGTTTGCCCCGCGCCTGAGTGAGGTCAACTGTCCACATCTCTTCTTACTGTAGTTTATAAGTCCCCTCTGTTCTCTATCTAATGTACTTTCCTGAAGAGGGCTGCAGTTGATAGCCGAAATATAGGATTTTTCTTTATTCGAAGTTTATTCTTTCTCCGACTGTGGGTTCCTGTGTGTCATTTACAAATGTGCCACAACATTTCTGTTTATATATATATAGATATATATATATATATATATATATATATACAGTATATGTATATATATGTATATATATATATATATATATATATATTATATATATATACAGACATATGTGATTTTGTCTTTAGGAAAATATTTAATTTAAGAATGAATTGCAGTGCTGTCGGGGAGGATAGTAAACAGGTATAGTTCCAGTAGCATAAGTCAAACAACTCTGTGAAAATTCTAGTGTTTCACTTCTTTTGACAAAGTACATAAATGTTATCAACCAGTTACCAAGACGGAACGTGAAATGACCTTGGGAAGAAGATTCACTTAGGATCTAGGCCAAGTTCGATCTCCGCGTGCGTCTCGTCCCCTCCCATCCTTTCTGACTTTACATCAGAAGAAAATGTGGGGGAGTTCGGCGTGATGACATTCAGGTATAAAAGGAAACCCCACGGATCAAAGTAGACAGTATCCAACCGACTGACAGCACATTAAGCTCTTTTCCAAGAAAGATGAAGACTCTTCTTCTCATCGGTAAAACAGGTGTTCTTCTTTTGTGTTACACTAAAAAAAAAAAATAATGATAATAAAAAAAAAAATTATCTTTCATTTTCTATATATTCTGTCTCTTACTTTCAGCATTACTTGGAGCTGCGGCAGCGGCTGAGTTACCATCTACAGGCTACGGACTTCCTTCAGCAAGTGCAAGTTCGAATACAGGATTTGTCGGAAGTTTCAATGGAGGTTCCAACACTGGATTAAATAGAGGGTTTGCCGCTGGACTAAATGGAGGCTCTAGTCTCAATAGAGTTTCTGGATTTGGAACAAATGGTGGGTTCGGAGGCGCCTTCAACGGAGGAAACAACGGACGCGGCAATGGAGGTTACAGTTACGGACCCTCGCAGGAGGAACTTGAACTTCTCGAACTGGCCTCGAATATTCCGGGAGGAGGAGTGGCCGGAGAGGACTACCCCGTTCTCGCCGAAGTTCCCGAAACCAGATTTGCTTGCGAGGACACCGGGTATCCGTTCGGTTACTTCGCTGACACCGACGACGAGGCTGGTTGTCAGGTCTTCCACGTGTGCCAGACGCGTCCCAACGGCTACCAGAAGGACTCGTTCCTGTGTCCCAACGGTACCATCTTCAACCAGCAGTACCTCGTGTGCGACTGGTGGTATAATGTGGACTGTTCGCAGTCTGCTGAGTTCTATTCAGTGAATGAATTAATCGGACTGGACGCTGAAGCTTTAGCTGCGGCAAGTAGCCTCTCTTCCCTCTACGCAGCTCCTGGTCAAGGCAACGGAAACAGACGCAACGAGGTCGCAGGAGTCATTGTTAATGGCAACCGAAGAAATGGTAGTACAAAAAGACGCAATGGTTCTAATGGTATTGGGGGTCAAAGGAACGGTTTTAACGGCAATGGTCTCACAGCCAGTGCTTCCTCTACTTCCACATATCCCTATGGAAACAATGGTCAGGTCAATGGTAATAGTTTTCCCAACGGTAATGGTGTTAATGGTCGAAGTCACATCCGCAACGGTGTAAATGGAAACGTACATACTGGCATTGCTTCTACCCTTTCAATTTCATTCGGAGGCCAGACCGCAAGTACCAGGAACGGATATAGTAACTCGGTTAATGGAAACGGGAAAGGTAACGGTCGTTTTGTTAATGGAATCAACGGCAATGGGCGAGGTGGTAACGCAGTGAGTCGTCGTGTCGACAATGTGGCTGCGCCTTCTACCTCCTACGGGGTCCCATCGTAGTCTTCTACAACTTTATCCTCACACTCTATTTTGCTATTGTAGAAATTTTATGGTGTTACAGACAAATTAATATATATATGTGTATCAGTCAATGTTTATATGTGTGTTTATTATAATTAATTTTAGCGCATTCGGAAATACCTATCAAAAAACTGTGAATAAAGCGTTGCTCATCTCCAATGTTTTATAATTCATTCCTTTGAGCTTTTCGTATACTAACTTACTTGTACGAGTATATTTGCCAGAAAAATAGTAATGATGTCGCATGATTTTCTTAGCACGATCTTCCTCTCTTCATCCACAAGTATGTATACACGCAAGCACACACACACACACACACACACACCACACACACACACACCACACACACACACACACACACACACACACACACACACACACACACACACACACACACACACACACACACACACACACACACACACACACACACACATACACACACACACACACACACACGGAAACGCACGCACACCACATACACATACACACATTTGTACCACATATACACCTCTCCCAGTCCTAGGCTGCAACAACGGTCACCTTCCATACGATCTCTCCCAGTATTGATATATATCTTCCAGTGTTTACTTCCTCTGAATCTGTTACAATTAAAAATGCTAACTGTGATTAGCGAAAAGTATTTTGTCCTATTCCACCCATTAGATGGCTTTTACCGGTAACTCTTCTTTGCCTCTCTATTGTAGAGATATATTCAGAAGACTTGAAAAATCTTCATCGAAAACTCATCAGAGCCCAATTTGCTGTCGCATATAACTCAATATGTCCTAAGGAATATATATATATATATATATATATATATATATATATATATATATATATATATATATATATAAATATGTATATCCATATATACATTATAAACATATATATATATATATGTATATATTATATATATATATATATATATATATATAATATATATATATATATAATATGTATATATATATATATATATATATATATATGCATGAGAAATCACATAAACTCGTGATTCTAAATATGCGGAAAAACCACCAAGGAAAAAGAAAAACTGATGACCAAGCGCTTTCGTCTATTCAGACATCCTCAGGGTACATAGAAAAGAAAAAGTACACAAGAATATATACAAAGAGTATGAGGTCAGGGAAGGAACCAGGAGAGGTTGCGAGGATCTAATGTCAACCTGACCCGTTCGCGGCAGCGGACGTTTGGGCTACTACTTTTTTCACAATAAAATTGTCTAACTTATACATACCATGACTTAAATTTAAGTTATTGACAAATGTATCTTTGATCAGACTGGATTCTATTATATTTCTCGTCAAATATGACTTATCTTTAACAATTTCTTTAGCACCCTCCCAATTTATACAATGATTAAAATCCCTTTCAACGAGAATTTCGTCAAACTACCACATATTCTTAAGACTTTCAACATTCAAGTAGCATTTAAGAACTCCAATACAGTTAGAAGTCTTTTAATTAAAAACTCTCCATATAAGGAAGAAGGATGTATATATTCAATTCCATGTAAAAATTGCGACAAATGCTATATTGGTCAGACTGGAAAAGAATTAAAAGTAAGGTTAAAACAACATCAGTATAGCGTCAAGAGTGGGCAAATGTCTAATGCCTTATTTATTCACCTAAGGGATTTTAATCATTGTATAAATTGGGAGGGTGCTAAAGAAATTGTTAAAGATAAGTCATATTTGACGAGAAATATAATAGAATCCAGTCTGATCAAAGATACATTTGTCAATAACTTAAATTTAAGTCATGGTATGTATAAGTTAGACAATTTTATTGTGAAAAAAGTAGTAGCCCAAACGTCCGCTGCCGCGAACGGGTCAGGTTGACATTAGATCCTCGCAACCTCTCCTGGTTCCTTCCCTGACCTCATACTCTTTGTATATATTCTTGTGTACTTTTTCTTTTCTATGTACCCTGAGGATGTCTGAATAGACGAAAGCGCTTGGTCATCAGTTTTTCTTTTTCCTTGGTGGTTTTTCCGCATAAATATATATATAGATGTACGTATGTAAATATTTCTCTCTCCCAGGCAGGCTTGGTTAAAAGGAACTGTAAGTTCAGCGCTGATAAATTTCTTCTCCAGAGTTTCCAACTCTCTAAAGGTATCCTTTATAGCAAGAGATAAAGGAAAGAGTAGGTTTCCCAATACCGTCATTATTAGCTTGACGTTTCGACTCTGCATGAGTCATTATCAAAAGACAAAGATCAGGATCAGAATAAATACATGATAGGTATGGTGGAAGACAGGGGGGAGGGGGAGGGAGGGTTTAGTATCAATGGACCCCCGCCTGAACCGATATATGTACGGTGAAATAGATCCACCACCTTATCTTTATCTATATCGTCTCTTCATTGTTCTACTAACACTATTATTATTAGACTTATTATTATCATTGTTATTACAAAAATGATAACACGTACGGAATAAAGAATCGCACGTGATATCACAAAAATGAGGAGTATGACAAATAGATATCACTACCCTCACCTAACAATAAACTGTAATAACTACCACTAATCGTCAACCAAAAATAGAAAGAAAAAAGTCACATTCATTGGCAAAAAAAGGAAGACAAAGATGGAACAAATACATGGGGTTATATAGTACAAAGATGCAGGAATACAGCGTACGATTGGCTTGAAGGTATTACCCTTTTTCGGCCCTTCATTGGTTGAGACGATGGGGCAGTTTTCACGTACAGTCATTGGCTGGCTTGCCCGTTCTCTCGAGCCTCGCTACCTCGGGGCTGTAGCGTGTTCTTCGTCCTGCCTTGGGGATTGCCTTTCCTGAAAGTCTTAATGCTTGGAAGTATAGTAGGGGCGTCTTAATAGGAATTCAAAGACGACCTACTATCTGCAATATGTTCTGGGGTGGCCAATAAATACGCAGAAAAAAAGTTAATTGTACAAAGTATATTTAGATACACAAAAAGAGCACAAACACAAAATGCGTTCAACCGTCGTCAAGGCTACTTGGAGACTAAAAGCCATGCTCACTCATTTCGCGCCAAAACAAACTGCGCACATCGCATCTGCGATATCTTACAATAACAAAATACATTGTAATGCATAACATAAATATATAACATCATAATATAAATTATGTACACAATATATATATATACATATATGTATACACTGTGCCAACACATCGCTCGGCCCGCGCCACTCGGTCCCCACACCGAGCAAACAAGAAAAAAAACTGACCGAGGCAAAGAGAATCTAAATAATACAAAGATGAGCCACACACAAACAATAAATATATATATATACACTGTGCCAACACAAATATACAAAGCTTCAAGGTAGGCAAGGTGGTTCTTGTTGGACTCCCTCTGAATGATGATAGTGTTCTGTTGAAGGACATCACCTGTGAGATGCTGGCCACGTTTCTCAAGGAAGTGGTATTTAGGACCTTCCTGAGTTAGATGATAGCTCAGGCGCCTGGAGAGTTTGGTAGTGGTCAACCCTATGTAAGCATCATAGGGCGTACAGTCCCTATTTGGGCAAGAAAATCTGTACACAAAGCAGGTACTTTCCATGTCTCCAGGGCATGGTGAACTATCGTTCTTCATGATGAGGTCCTTTGTGCGGTTGTTCATGTAGTACACTACCAGCTTTACACGGTTTGCGGGGTAGGTAACTTGAATATCCTGTCAATGATATTTCTCACACTCTTCTCTTCTTTGCGGTAAGCAGATCACATGTAAGTTCTATAGAAGAGGTTGTGAGTAGTTCCTTCTTCTTCAACATCAACAACTTATTGTCCCTCGTGCCATTTGTTTAGAACAGTACGGAGGACACGCTGGCATTCCTGATTGGAATGTTCATTGTTGACTAACGTCTGTGTCGCTTGGCCGAGCTCCTTCTGAGTGGACGTCCAGGAAGATCAGTGAGTAAGAGCTCTTCTATAGAAGGAAACAATGATAGACTCCTTGTACCGCTGTGGGCATTCACTCTCACCTCTCAGGCATAGTCCAGGATTGGTAGGCTTGATATATATCTCAGCCTTCATACGGTCACCATCTTGCGTGAGAAGGACATCCAGGAAAGACAGGGTACCGTTGTCGGCTTCCTCTGTCGTGAACTGAAGTCCAGAGATCTCTTGCAAAAGCTGGCTTAATCCCTCGCGTTCCTCACTGGTCTGGGTTCTCACGAAGATGTCGTCGACGTATCTTCCATATGCCATCGGCTGCTGGGTCCTACTGAACACCTCCTTCTCTACAGATCCCGTGAAGAAGTTGGAGAAGAGGACACCTAAAGGCGACCGCATAGAGGCTTCATCCTTCTGCTGATACAGGTTTCCACGGAAACATCAGAAAGCTGACTCCTGCGTGCATATTCTCAAGAGTTCTTGGATGTGGTATTCATCAATTGCAATTAGGGGATTGGCAGATGACCTGTACATATGATCGCAGATGTAGTCGATCGTTCTATGTATCGGGACGCTGGTAAACAGAGACTCAGCATCGAGGGATGCCACAATTTCTCCTTCGGTAGGGACAATGTTAACGCAATCCAGGAACTTGGAGATGATAGGCCGGAGGGGGCTACCTCTTTATGGACTTTAACGTTCCTATACATATAACCTGGCCTAAAGTCTCCCGAGATCATCTGTTGCTTTAATCCATGCACACGAGCGTTGACGGCGTCTATGATCTTGTTGGCCTTCCTTACGGTAGTTAGGGTTGGGTCACGGGTCAGTTTCTGAAACTTCGTCTCATCCGGTAAAATTCCGTCCAGCTTGGAAAGGTACTCATCTGTAGGGATGAATACAAATATAGCGGCTTTGCCGGCTCTTCTAACGGTGATTCCCTTCAATTCACGAAGTGTATTGGCTGCATCTGTGTGACGCCTCTCGAGGACGTGACTGATGTAGAAGCCTTTTTTTCGTGAGGCTTCAGCAATCAACTTATGCTGGATAACAGGGGAAGCCGTGATATGTCCACTATCGACGAGACGATACACTTAGTCAAGGAGGACGTCAGCCTTCAGGAGCTTGCCATAAGGCCTAATGTTGCCCATAATGTGACAATTTCAACATCACGCTACAGCCCCGAGGTAGCGAGGCTCGAGAGAACGGATAAGCCAGCCAATGACCGTATGTGAAAACTGCCCGTCCTCTCAACCATTTTGCTGGTAACCACAAACGAAATCGTAAATAAACAGTAATCTCCAAGCGCTTTCGTGTTATTCACATCTTCAGCGGAATACAGATTGAATTAGTAGTACAATAAGGTTTGTGTGTGTGTGTGTGTGTGTGTGTGTGTGTGTGTGTTTGTTGATTGTGTGTATTGTGTGTGTGTGTGTGTTGTGTTGTGTGTGTGTGTGTGTATTTGTATGTGTGTGTGTGTGTGTGTGTGATGTTTTTGTGTGTGTGTGTGTGTGTGTGTGTGTGTTGTGTGTGTGTGTGTGTGAGTGTGTGTGTGTGTGTGTGTGTGTGTGTGTGTGTGTGCGTGTGTGTGTGTGTGTGTGTGTGTGTTGTGTGTGTGTGTGTGTGTGTGTGTGTGTGTGTGTGTGTGTGTGTGTGTGTGTGTGTGTGTGTGTGTGTGTGTGTGTGTGTGTGTGTGTGTGTGTGTGTGTGTGTGTGTGTGTGTGTGTGTGTGTGTGTGTGTGTGTGTGTGTGTGTGTGTGTGTGTGTGTGTGTGTGTGTGTGTGTGTGTGTGTGTGTGTGTGTGTGTGTGTGTGTGTGCGTGTGTTTATGTAGATAGAGAGATAGAAAGATAGGTTGACAGACATGTGTGGCTTGGTATTTAGGAAATTATTTCGTTTAAAGAAGAGTCATAATGATATACGAGCATGTACAGTACGTATATATTGTTGCTCTCGGGCAAAATGGTAAACAGTGATTGTTTCAGTACCATAAGTCATACAGTTCCGTGAAAAAAAAATCAATAATCTGCTGCTTTTCATAGAATAGATAAATGCAACCAACCAGTGATTGAAAAGGAACGTGAAATGACCTTTGGAAGAAAAGTACAGTGTACCCCCTTTCTCGCTTAGGAACTAGGCCGAGTTCGGCCTCCGCGTGCGTCACGAACCCTCCCATCCTTTCTGTCTTTGTATCGGAAAAAAAATTGGAGATTGGGTCGTCGTGATGACATTCAGGTATAAAAGGAAACCCCACGGGCCAAAACAGACAGTATTCAACCGACTGACAGCACATTAAGCCCTCGTCGAAGAAAGATGAAGACTCTCCTTCTCATTGGTAAAACACGGGTTCCCTCTTTCATGTTATATCAAAAGTAGTTTAGAAATTTTACTATATTTCGTTTTATATATATCTTATCTGTTTTACTTTCAGCATTACTTGGAGCTGCGGCAGCGGCTGAGTTACCATCTACAAGCTACGGACTTCCTTCAGCAAGTGCAAGTTCGAATATAGGATTTATCGGAAGTTTTAATGGAGGTTCCAACACTAGAGTAAATGGAGGGTCCGCCGCTGGATTAAATGGAGCCTCCGGTTTCAATGGAGGATCTGGATTTGGAACAACCAATGGGTTCGGAGGCGCCTTCAACGGAGGAATCAATGGAAACCGCAATGGAGGTTACAGTTACGGTCCCTCGCAGGAAGAACTCGAACTTCTCGAACTGGCCTCGAATATTCCTGGAGGAGGAGTGGCTGGAGAGGACTATCCCGTACTCGCCGAAGTTCCCGACACCAGATTTGCTTGCGAAGACACCGGATTCCCGTTCGGCTACTTCGCTGACACCGACGACGAGGCTGGTTGTCAGGTCTTCCACGTGTGCCAAACGCGTCCCAACGGCTACCAGAAGGACTCGTTCCTGTGTCCTAACGGCACCCTCTTCAACCAGCAGTACCTCGTGTGCGACTGGTGGTACAATGTGGACTGTTCGCAGTCTGCTGAGTTCTATTCAGTCAATGAACTGATCGGACTGGACGCTGACGCTCTGGCTGCAGCCAGTAGCCTCTCTAACTTCTACGGAACTCCCGGTCAAGGCAACGGAAACAGACGCAATGGTGCCGCCGGAGGAGCCATTGGCAATGGCATCCGACGAAATGGTGCCAACAGAAGAAATGGCAGTGGAAGCAGACGCAACGGTTCTAACGGTAATGGTTTCGCCACCAGTGCTTCTTCAGCTTCCTCATTTCCCTATGGAAGCAATGGCCAGGTAAACGGAAATAGATTTGCTAGTGGTAATGGGTTCAGCTCTACAGGTTTCAATGGTAGGATCCAGATCAGTAACGGTGTAAATGGAAACGGATTTACTGGCAGTGCTTCTACCCTTTCATCTTCTTTCGGGGGTCCGAGTGCAAGAAACGGGAACGGATATAGCTACTCAGGTAGTAGCAACGGAAACGGTAACGGTCGTTTTGTGAATGGAATCAACGGTAATGGGCGAGGGGGTAATGGACTGAGTAGTCGACTCCACAATGTAGCTGCACCTTCCTCGTCTTATGGTGTCCCATCGTAGCGTATTACATTCTTATCTTGAGACAACGATCTGTTGTACTAGAATGCTTTTAAATGTTACCGGCAAATTAATATATACATATATATATATATTTACATAGATATATCTGATGAAGAGAACAAGTATTCCTTTTTGTACTTTAGAGGTATTCCAAATGTGTATTCTAAAGACTTTAGTAAAATGTTTAATAACTAAATTTCTATATCTCTTTCATTTGTGCATCTTAGTTTTCCTTACGCTTATATACTTAGCAGAAGTATTTACTCAAATTTAGCTGCGATTTGCTTGCGTTTTTTAATTACTCGTCCATTCTTCTGACTGTATTTTTCAGTAGTATAGACTTACTATTATGGTATTTACCATTATATTAGTGTAAGTGTAAGTTATTTCAGGGCCTTAGATGTTCATTCAGTTGATGATGTATAATAAGGAGATATGAAGAAGACATAAACGATGATGGTGTGTGTGCGGAGGTGAATGAAGAGAGCCATGATTCTTGTTTCAAATTTATTTCCAACTATATTCGCACGAAGTCATCTTAAAAGGCACATAGTAATAAAATGAATTCTGCCTATAAGCGTGGCTTTCTTAGTTGATTAGTTTACAAAATAGCAATGATGGAACGATCACCATAAATAACAATGTAATACAAATAAATGAACAGAAGTAATGAAATGATAATAGTAATAAAGTGATCATTACAATAACAAAACCATGGATAAACAAAATAATAGTAACAAAATATGTATGAATGATAATAAAGATAACACAAAAAAAGGAGAAACCAGGAGATTGGAAGGAAAAAAAAACCAGAGGAGTAAGACTAAGAAGTATAGTGAAGGGTGAAAAAGAAATAGAATAAGAAAAGGAATAAGGAAAACAATAAGAAAGATAAGAAGAAAGAGAATAATTAGTCTTATCTCTTCCTTTTTCTTATTCTTATCTCTATATTTTTTCTTATCCTCCTTCGTCTTCCTCTGCTACTTATTCTTACTCTCTTTATGTTATTCTTTATTATCAATAATTCCATTTAATTTCATAATTTTCATTATTGTTTTATTATTATTATCATTTAATTTTGATTAGCTTTGTTACTTGTATTACACTTATTGTTTATAATCATCCTTCCATTATTTTCATAATCTGATGAGCTGGGGAAGCTACACACAGCCACTGATCATCAAACTACCGTAGTCCTCAGAAGAGTTTTCGGTCTATTCCGAAGATCAAGTACCAGCCTTTAAGGTAATCTAGGCCCTGGAAATACGTGGATTCACTCTGGATCTCTGGATCATTCTGTGGGTCTCTGTTACTTTTTGGAGAAGAGAACCACTCTAACATCTGGTAGAGTAAACACCATTATGAAGACAAAGCCTTTCTTGATGTTCACCATTTTGCTCGATAAAACATTCTCAGGTGCAAATTAGGATGAGGTAAAACTAGGTCGGATCAATCACTTCGGTGTTGTTGTTGTTGTTGTTGTTGTTGTTGTTGTTGTTTTTGGGGGGAAGGAAAAGACGTCTGTAGGAAAATGAAAATATAGTTGTGTATAAAATGAGACAAAATGTGTCAATGAGCGTGTTTTCAGATTTTTATTCATTTCTCTATTGTGCCTTGGGAAGGAAGGGGAGGAGGAAGGGGCTGGTGTCTATAGTTACTGACGAAACTGAGTGAGGAAGTCTGAGATATCCGACCGAGTTATGAATCAAAAGGTCTCCCGTCGGTATACTCTTTCTTCATAATCCTGTGTAATTCTTTGACACTGTTGCAGAAAAAAGAAAGGTAGATAGACGGAAATTTTTTGTGATAGACAAGTTGAAATGAGAAGATGAAGCTTGAAAGAAAGCTAGAAGTGTAGTGCATTTTAGTAGAAGTGAGAATATGAGTGAATGTTTGCCCTTCTTCTTGTGTTATTGTTCGTGTAAAGTGTGAAGTGAGTAGGAATATGCACCGCGTGGACGACTATAAATGTATATAGCTATAACGAATATATTAGATAAGGTAGTGCAAAAATAGAACTGATTAAAAATAATGTGTTGCAGCCGGTGAGATTCCATGTTCAGCTACCACGAACGGAATAAATAGTGTTGTCACGAGCGTTCCTTTTGGATAATTGTTATCCAGAGGTCCAACGACATTACCTCGCGTTCTTATTAGCAGTGTGTCATTAAATGTGAGTAAATACTGTCGAAGCAAGCCTAAGTCTTTAAAATCAAGTAATCTTAAGAAGATAAAGATTCACACTTACGACATGAGAACACTCTGAGGAAACCACAAATTGAGGAGTTTAATAAAAAAAAAAAAAAAAAAATGGAAAACAT
>NC_134786.1:21152368-21157368 GCF_046742065.1 Oratosquilla oratoria | reverse complement strand
TTTTCTAGACATACAACTTTATTCAATCTGGGAGCTGTCCCAGGGAACACTGGTATACTATTTAATTGATTCCTTTTGCTGACATTGTATAACCCTGGAGACGACCCCCCGGGCAGGGTTTGAAACTTCGGTAGTAAATCTGTTACTCTGAGTCCAGTGTTTGAAATTTTCCGACAATAAATAGATAAATATATATATATATATATATATATATATATATATATATATATATATATATATATATATACATATATATATATATATATATATGTATATGTATATATATATGTATATATATATATGTATATATATAATATATAAAATATATATATATATATATATATATATATATTGCAACAATGATCACACTAACACGTGACTAAATGATCATGCAGAAACCGCAGGGAAAATAAAGTTATACATATATATATATATATATATATATATATATATATATATATATATATATGCATATATATATATATATATATATATATATATATATATATATATATATTTGTACGTATGAAAGGACATTGGTGGGTTTCCTATAGGTACTTCAAATTTTACGTCTATAGGAAACCCACCAATGTCCTTTCATACGTGCATTTTTACTCGTCTCATCATTGCAGGACAAAGATGTCAGTGTTGTCATCAATGTTTCTGAGAGCCCATAGAATTTGTAATCCCGGAGTGTTTGGATGATGAACTCTTAATAATATTTGACATAGCTTCAAAATTAAACTATCCTAAGCACTTCTTGGAGATTTCTTATAAATCGGCAAAGAAATCTTTCTACGAGGAAAAAGATAGTAAAACCTTTGATGTAAAAAACCTACTTGTGCTGCCTTTCAACGAGAATTTCGTCAAACTACCTCATATTCTTAAAACTTTCAACATTCAAGTGGCATTTAAGAACTCCAATACAGGTAGAAGCCTTTTAATTAAAAACTCTCCTTATAAGGAAGAAGGATGCATCTATTCCATTCCATGTAAAAATTGCGACAAATGCTATATTGGTCAGACTGGAAAAGAATTAAAAGAAAGGTTAAAACAACATCAGTATAGCGTCAAGAGCAGGCAAATTTCTGATGCATTATTTATTCACCTAAGGGATTTTAATCATTTCATAAATTGGGAGGGTGCTAAAAAAATTGTTAAAAATAAGACATATTTGACTAGATATATAATAGAATCCAGTCTGATCAAAGATACATTTTTCAATAACTTAAATCTAAGTCATGGTATGTACAAACTGGACAATTTTATTGTGAAAAAGGTAGTGGCCCAAACGTCCGCTTCCGCGAACGGGTCAGGTCGACAATAGAGCCTTACAACCTTTCCCGGTTCCCTTCCTGACCTTATACTCTGTGTATTTATTCTTATGTCCTTTTTCATTTCTATGTACCCTGAGGATGTCTGAATAGACGAAAGCGCTTGGTCATCAGTTTAACTTTTTCCTTGGTGGTTTTTCCGCATATATATATATATATATATATATATATATATATATATATATATATATATATATATATATATACATAGTGGGTGGCTTGGGTAGAAGAGTAGCCGAAACTGTGATGAAACACTGTTACGTTTACGTTTAAACCAATGATGTCATATTCAGAAAGTTAGCATTAAACGGTTCGAAATACAATTTATATACATTCTAACCCAACCAACGTGATTACCATTCTCGGGGTGGTAATCACGCCGGTTGGGTCAGCTCGCTGCTGGGCAATTGTTCTATCCTCTTTTAATAATTAGTAAAATACTTGTCACTTTCGCTAAACGTATGAAGCCTTCTCTGTCGTTTGCGTTGTTAGAGGTATTGATGTAGGCAGTTTTTTTTTAATGTATTTTTCATTAGTCCTCTCTAAAGGATTTTGCCCTCATTCCAGTTGGGTAGATGTCTGAATTGATCAGCATGGAGAAATAGTGAAATACATGTGCATTGCTCCTTTATGTATGTATATATATATGTATATATATATATATATATATATATATATATATATATATAATGTGTGTGTGTGTGTGTGTGTGTGTGTGTGTGTGTGTGTGTGTGTGTGTGTGTGTGTGTGTGTGTGTTGTGTGTGTGTGTATACATATTTTATTTCATTTTTTCATATGCTTTTTAATATCTCTACCTGTTTCACCATAGTATACAGAAGTACAACCATTACGTCCCATCTTTCAGAAGTTAGATGACTGTCCTGGAAGCTTTTGAATCCCATTTCCCTTCCAACATGTTTATCATCTCCAATCATCCAGTTAGTGAGACACTTGCTTCATCTCTCCTTCTCCTTCTTCGCTACTTGGAATGTTTGATTCTATTTTGGCCTTTTTTGTGCCTCCATATTACCTTCCATTTCTGTGTTGTTCCCAGTATTGCCCTCTTTACCTTTATCTACATTGCCTTCGTCAGTTTTCAAGTTTGGTAATTATAAATTATATTTTGGATTATCTACTTTTAAAACAAACAGGTTGGGAATTTCTATTTTTTTGTGTGTGAATAATTTTCTATTCAATACTGATACGTCGCTTTACTTCATTGTCGTGATATTGATAGATTTTAGCATTTGCCCTATAGGATTATACCCATCTTCTTGATATTCTTACTGTTGATAGTAACTTCTTTACTTTTATGTTGAATCCTATTTTATATTTTCTCTTGTTCCTCTACCAACCAACCCTGAGGATTTTCTTGTTCATACCGCTCATAATATCTTTGACAACATTCTGCTGTTTTTTAATTGAGTATAATATCACAAGCAAGTTCTAAATGTTTATTCAAACATTTTCCAGTGAAGCAAACTAAATATCTTAGGTAAGGTTAGACTACCCTATCTAACTTTTCTCGATCTTGACTTTTTTATCTTTATGTAGTCAAATTAATTTTTTCCAGCTTGAAACTGATTTAGAGATAACAAAATGAAACGCTAGCGGGACTATTTACTTTTGCTTTATTTATTACAATATTACTGTTTTGTTTACTTCACTGTTGTTCTACTTTGTTTACAAGTCCATTTAAGACTTACTCATGAATGAAAATGTTCATTATCATCGTTTTGTCTTTGTGTTGTAAATTTGTCTACTGTCTCGCGTTTACCTTTTTTCTTATGTAATCCAAACTTTCCAACATATTGAAGAAGGTGAAAAAAAAGATACGGGTCTAGTTGCGAGTTTATTCCTGACCAGTTTTACCCTAAACTTCTTCAGAGGAAGAAAAAGTTTAGGGTGAAATCAGTCAGGAATTAACTCGGAAATAAACTCGTGTCTTCCCTTTCCTCCTTTCTACAACTTGTCACAGTATCTCAAAATTCTTAATATATCATTAACCTGCCATGTTCGTCCCTGCCATGTTCGTATGTATTTATGAGCTAAAACATTAAGTAATTTATATCAATATGATATATCAAGTTTCAATTTCATCGTTTAAACTTTGTAAAGGTGCCGCACAAACCAAAATATTTATTCCAATATACACTACATTTTTCATAACCTCATCACAATCTCACCTACTCTGTAAATTTCACTAGGCCATCAGCCTTTATCTCGGTTAAATAAGAGTTCTACTCCAATGAATTTTTCATTCTCATTATCTCTAAATTAGAACAAATCATGAATGACTAGTAGTTGCACAGACTTTCTCTATTGCCTTCAGACTTCTATGAGAACCAAAATATTCCAGATGTTTTCCGTTTTATTGCCTTCTATCAAGGTTTTAACATTTAAGGTGAGGAGCCTCATCTACCGTAAATTATCTCATGTCAAGACTTGGCTTTGTTTAGACGATGTTTACCCATGTTTAGTGAACAGTGCCATTAAGAAAATGAAGTACATTGGTTTGGTGATTAGGTGACTATAATCGAATAGGAACACCTGTTACTTCATTGGTTGTGCTGTTCATGGTTAGTAGAAAGTTTGTGACATAATAATTCTACTATGTTACACATAAACAAGTACAACGGCAAGCCGCAAGACTGATTCCAAATATCAGAAACTAATCATACGAAAATCGACTAAAATACATGAATTCATTTTCCCTAAAGAAGTGTAGACTCAGGGGGTGATTTGATGTAGGTCTTTAAAATTCTAAAAGGAATTGGCATCAAAAGTAACAAAATTTTCATACTGAATGTAAATCAAACAAGAAATAATGGTCTCAAACGGTCAGAATGTAGATTTAATTTGGAAGTGGGTAGAAACAACTTCGCCAACCATGTAGCAACATTCTTTTAACTTGCATTAATCGAGTACTATAGTAATGCGCTCAATGCAGACTTTAAAGCTATGTTAAGTCTAAAAGACTAAAACATATAACTGAAGATAAAGACAGATGTTAGGTGGAGAAGTAATTAAGAAATACATTAAAAAATAAGTTATGTCGAACGATACAATCGTGAGATAGTATCTGCATAATCATCTTTTAAGCATAAGCGTATACCCAAATGGGATAAAAGAATAAAGACAATGTAAAACGTAGAATTATTGAAATGCTTTATTAGCATGTTTCGATAAGTGAGTTACAATTCCACTTTAGTAGAAAATAAACACGTCAATTGCCATATTAATATATTACATATCTATATATTTATTAATCTATATATATATATATATGTATATATATATATATATATACATATATATATATATATATATATATATATATATATATATATATATATATACGTGTGTGTGTGTGTGTGTGTGTATGCATATGTATATATCAATATTAAATTATTTGTAACATTTTATAAATATTTTAGATGAGTAAAGTACGCTCTGCGGATGAGAGCGTTGGGCACTACGATGGAACTCCGTAGGTGGAGGATGGTGCAGCCACGTTCTGGAGTCGACTGCCCAGTCCATTAGCCCCTAACCCATTACCGTTGATTCTATTCACAAAACGGCCGTTCCCTTTCCCATTCCCATTACCTGAGTAGCTATATCCGTTTCCGTTACTTGCGCTCGGGCTTCCAAATGAAGACGAAAGG
>NC_134786.1:21137368-21144868 GCF_046742065.1 Oratosquilla oratoria | reverse complement strand
CACACACACACACACACACACATATATATATATATATATATATATATATATATATATATATATATATACATATATGTAGTATAAAGTGGAGACAGATGAGTGGAAGGTGGCAAGGGGACGCAGGATGATGCAGGAGTGAATATTCTCTAACGTTTCGACGGATGTCTTCCTCAGATTTTGTGGATATTATATACCCCCGTTCTGGCTCATCTTGCCGGCCGTCTGGGAATGGAGCCCGCTGGTTGGCTAATCGTTCCCCATCCCTTGCGATCTAGCTCAACCAAGGTCATTCTCGCTGCGGGTCGCGCCAGGATAACATGTCCTTCTCGGTGATTGGTGACTGGGCTCGTTGTGATGTGTGCGGCTTCTATGGTTTTTCTTAATCTCTTTCCCAGTCCTTGGTGGAGAACCTCGACGTTATTCCAGTTGGGGAGATGTCCGTGTGTATCTACGTGCACCACCAAGGAGTTAGAAGTTCTGTGGTGGCGTAGATCACTCTTGTGTTCGTACACTTTTTTTCTTCTTCTTCTTCTTCTTTCTTCGATGCCACGCGATGACTTTCCGTAGTACGCGGCCGGGCATCCTCCGCATGGAATTTCATAAACAATGCTGTTCTGGTTTATGATGTTCTTGTTCTCATTCTTACTATGTCTCTGATTCTTAGTCCTGCGGCATGTGCTATGTGTATACCCTTGGTGGATAGAAAATTAGTGATTACTTTTGCCCCTTTTGAATATGGTACTACCAGGTAATCTTCTTTTTTTGGTCATTTTGTTACTTTTTCTTGATATCATGCATGCTTTGTTTTTTAATTTATGTAGAAGACCTGAGGGGTACATGAGTTTACGAAAGGCCTCGGATATGTATGATATTTCGTCTGTCAGAAATTTATCGCTGCATATCCTTATAGCTCGTAGGTAGAAACCTATCATCACACCAGTCTTTGTTCGCGTGCTGTGCCGTGAGAGGTAGTGTATGAAATCATCTCTGTTTATGGATTTTCTATAGACAGTGAATTTGGCACTGTTGTCCTCCCGGTGTATGAGTGTATCCAGGAAGGAAAGCTTTCCTTCCATCTCAATTTCTACCGTGAATTGGATATGTTCGTTGACATCATTCAACATGCGAAGTTTGTCTTTAGTATTTGATTCTTCTGACATTATTACTAAAATATCGTCCACGTACCGCAACCACTAGAAATAGACAAATTCATACGAATCATACGAAGAGGCTTGAAGTAGGCGTTTGTAGCAGGATCAGAGGAGGGATTGAGGAAGTTAGTGACAGAGTTTGAGAAGGTGTTTAAAAGAAGGAAGCTGAAGATAAATGTGGGCAAAAGTAAGGTGATGAGATGTACAGGGGGAGAGAGTGACAGCAGGGTGGAAGTGAGCATTAAGGGTGAAAGACTGGAAGAAGTGGACAGTTTTAGATACTTGGGTGCGAACTTGGCAGGAAAGGGAGGAGTGGGGGTGGAGGTAAAATGTAGATTGAGAGAAGCGAGTAAATGCCTTGGTGGATTAAAAAGTGTAATGAGAAATAGACATCTGGGAATGGGTGCTAAGAGGAGGTTATTTCTTCATGTCAAAAATAAGAATAATTCCTTCGACTGGGGTAAGGCCAGATTAATGTTCAAGTCCCACTGCGGTTTCAGGGGGAAAATAGTTGAATCGGCATTAATTGAGGAACGCCCCAACATTAATATTTCTAAAGGGCAATGGGATCCTGACATTATTTCACGGGCAGGCGGTGATGTGGGCTGGTACGAAGCTATCAACCCCCCCTCACCTCATCCTCACCCTCCTCCGCCACTTCATTTTACCCCTCGTCTGAGTAATGCCATCAGTCCACGTTCCCTCTCTTTTCTGTGTTTCTGTAACTTATGAGTCCCCTTTGTCCTCTGTCTTATTTACTTTCCTGAAGAGGGCTACAGTTGATAGCCGAAATATAGGAATCTTCTTTCATTCAATATATTTTATCCGACTGTGGGTTTCCTGTGTGTCATTTACAAATGCGCTACTACATTTCTGTTTAGAAATATATATATATATATATATATATATATATGTATATATATATATATATGTATGTATATATATATATGTATGAATATATATATTTTTTTTCTTGCAGGCAGACGAGGTTAAAAGCTATTGAAGATTCATTTTTGATTATCTTCTTGCGTATAGCCTCTATACGACGAATATTTGACTTATCATTTTCTGCAAGTCTGCTTAGGAGATCTCTTATATTGGCCGACGTTTCGGAACTATCTTTTTCCATCTTCCAGGGCGAATCTGGATTCTGGATTCCAAGGAAAGACCACCTCGCTTGCGCGGGATCGGGTTTTGTGGGAGGGGAAGAATGTCTGTAGGAAAATGAAAAGATAGTAGTGTATAAAAGAGGGCTATTGCCACCGGGCGAATTGCGAGCGATTAGGGGCTTATTTGTTGTCGTGGCTTAGGAGAACTGGGCTAGGAGCTTGGACGGCGGCGTCAATGCCGGGAGGAAGAGCAGATTATATCACCAACGAAAGTTTGGAAAATGGTAGGAGACGTAGTAGGAGAGAAAGGGGGAAAAACGGAAAAATCTTTAGTGGGAGGTAAACTGAAATGAGAAGATGTAGTATAAGAGAAAGTGAGAAAGGAAACGAATTTTAGTCGAAGAAAAAGGAAGTGTATATGTTTGTGCGTGGGATGCGGCTATGTTCGTGAGAGGTGTGTGTGTGTAATTTACGGTAAGTGAGTAGATTTCACTTCCCGCGTGTAGAGGGCGTTCCTGATTAGCCCCAGGTAAGGCATGAGAATTCCTGTTTTACCCCAGGTTGGGTTTGAGTAGCCTGTCAGTTAATGGGCTACATGCGATATTATTATTATTATTATTATAGGGCGATTTGTTGTGTCAAGTTTTCTGTGTAGATTATATATGGAATGTACGGATCATGGACACTGTGTCAAGGAAAATTTGGATGCTCATTGGTGAATGGTAGCCAATGAGCGTGCGTTGTTTTCACTCGCGGGGGGGGTGGTCTCTCCCAGTGGGCGAAGCGATGGGGTTCGTGGGTCGCTTAGCACTTCTTCATTTGCTAGATGGCAAGACCCGTAGGTCTTCCACCTGGATGTTGATTAATGGCTGCTTTACTTGAATGTAGAGTGCTTCAAGGAGTAGCAACCTTCGTGGATCTCTTTCTCTGTCAATGATTGTTGTGTTGTGATCCAGATCTTTTCATGTTATTGGTCTATTGAGTTTGGTAGAGTGGTGGGAATTTATTGATCAGTTACACAAATGGCATGTCAGTCGTCTTGTAATCTTAGTAGTTGTCATACAAATGTAAGAATGATGTACACACTCCTCACTATTGCAGCTGTATTGATATACAACATGGTCTTCTCGTAGGTGTGTTTTCGTTGTGTTGGGGCGATTACGTATCACTAAGTGGGCTATCTTCTTTGTTTTGTAGTATATGATGATCTGGATGTGTTTTGTTGGGTCGGTGGGTAGTACATTTTTGTGAATAATGTCCTTTATGATCTTCTCGTCTGCTTTGTATTCTGTGGACATATGGCTTTTGTAGTAGATTTTTATAGGTTTGTTTTCGCTTGTGGTGTTTCTGTCTTCGTCGGTGTACCATTTGTTTAAATGTGTTTGTATTGCTTGTGATACAACTGAGTTTGCGTATCCATTGTTGATAAGTACTTGTGTGATTCTCTCCAGTTCTTGGTGGGTTTGTGTCCAGGTGGAGCAATGTGAGAGGGCCCTTCTAACGTAAGCGCCGATGGTGGATTGTAGGTAGCGCTTCGGGCACTCGCTATTTCCGTTTAAGCAGAGTCCAGTGTTTGTCGGTTTGGTGTATACTGTAGTTACGAAGCCTGTATTTCGAGCGGTGACGAGGACATCAAGGAAGGGGAGGCATCCATTATTTTCTTCTTCGTAAGTAAAATTGAGGTCTGAGGCTGAAATGAATCGATTCCTCAGGTCTTGTAGTTTCATCGATATCTTTTAATTGTACGATGATGTCATCCACGTATCTACAGTATAATGAGGGTCGAGCTGTTGCGAGGACCTCGGTTTCGATGGTACCCATGTAAAAGTTGGCAAATAAGACACCGAGAGGGCTTCCCATTGCAACACCGTCGATCTGCTTGTAAAGCTGTACACTGGGAGAGGTGAAGGGGGCCTCTATTGTACAAATTTCTAGTAGTTTTTTCAATCTGTTTTCAGGGATGTCAAGAGGCTATGTGCCAATGCTGTGTTACACTCGTTTTAAGATGAAATCGATGGTTTTATCTATGGGGACATGGGTGAAGAGATTTTCCACGTCCAACGACGCGATGAAGGTATTTTCTACTAGAGGAGAATCCCTTAAGATTTCCAGGAAATCAGAAGCTGAAGCAATTGTGTATGTGCTTGGGACGTAAGGAGTGAGAAGCTCATTTAGTTTCTTTACTATGGGGTATGTGGCGGTATGTATTTGTGAAATGATGGGCCTTATAGGATTGCCTTCTTTGTGTGTCTTGATGTTGCCAAAAGCATATCCTGGTGTGTACTCGCCAGTGAGCTTCGGGAATTTTTGGCTTCCGGTTTTTGCATGGATATTTGAGATGAGGTTGTTCAGTTTCTTTTTAATGACCTCGGTTGGGTTACGTGTTATCTTCATGAATTTGGTGGTGCCATTGAATATGGTGTTCATCTTTTGGATATACTCTTCTTTGCTGATGATAACATAGGCGGCGGTCTTATCAGCCCGTCTGATGGTAATGTCTGGGTTCTCGCGTAGTTGCTTTGCGGCGATGTGATGGTACTTATTAATCAGCTTACTATGGTCTTAAACTATCAGAAAGTAGATTTAATTTGGAAGTGGGTAGAAACAATTTGCCAACCGTGTAGTAAATGAATAGAATAAATTTCGTACAGGGGTCGTGCAAAGTATTACATTTCGAAGTTTTAAAATTGAATTAAATAAACACCTAAGCAATATGCTCTAATACCTGTCATTTGTTTGAATCTTATCTATTTGTCTATCATTATTTATATGTTTATTTCTATACCTATTACTTATCACATATTGTTATTTGTTTCCTTATTATTATTCTTTATTTATCTATTTATTCTTATCCACTACTTATATGTTTGTTTATTATTTATCGCTATCTACTTTTTTCCGCATCTGAGTTATGGACCAAATGTCTTCTCTCGGCATGCCCTTCTTTTGTAATGTTTGAGTCGGTCTACTTTTGCCGTCACTTTATCTAGTATTCTCGTGGATGTATATGTATCTAGAGGTATCAGAGGTCCACGTTGTAATTATGACATATCTCTAGGAGACATTCTTAATTCACCTCTAGGGAGGTGTTAATTAGCATGTTATTTAGTTACTTACTATGACTAAAGTGAGACCTGAACAAAATAAGTTTAACAATCACTGTGCATACTCACATACCACACTTAATTCAAACACTATAACGTGAATTCAGTAACATTTATATCATTGTAAACATTTCTACTATCTTTAATATTCTTTTAACTTGTAGTAATCGAGTACTATAGTAATGCGCTCAATGCAAATTTCAAAGGCCATGTTAAATCTAAAAGATTAGAAAATATAATTGAAGATAAATTCAGATGCTAGGTGGAGGAGTAATTGAGAAATACATTAAAAATAAGTTACATCGAACGAGACAATCATGGGTTAGTATCTGCTTAATCATCTGATAAGTACAAGCGTATAATCAAATGGGATAAATGCATAAAGATAATGTAAAACGTAGGGTTATTGAAATGCTTTATTAGCATGTTTCGACAAGTGAGTTCCAACTCCACTTTAGTAGAAAATAAACACAGTTCAATTGCCATATTAATACATTGCATACCCATATATTTATCTATATATATATATATGTGTGTGTGTGTGTGTGTGTGTGTGTGTGTGTGTGTGTGTGTGTGTGTGTGTGTGTGTGTGTGTGTGTGTGTGTGTGTGTGTGTGTGTGTGTGTGTGTGTGTGTGTGTGTGTGTGTGTGTGTGTGTGTGTGTGTGTGTGTGTGTGTGTGTGTGTGTGTGTGTGTGTGTGTGTGTGTGTGTGTGTGTGTGTGTGTGTGTGTGTGTGTGTGTGTGTGTGTGTGTGTGTGTGTGTGTGTGTGTGTGTGTGTGTGTGTCTGTGTGTGTGTGTGTGTATGTGTGTGTGTGTGTGTGTGTGTGTGTGTGTGTGTGTGTGTGTGTGTGTGTGTGTGTGTGTGTGTGTGTGTGTGTGTGTGTGTGTGTGTGTAAATATTAAATAATTTGTAACACATTATAAGCATTTTAGATGAGCAAAGTGCGCTCTGGGGATGAGAGTGTTGAGCACTACGATGGAACTCCGTAGGTGGAGGATGGTGCAGCCACGTTCTGGAGTCGACTGCCCAGTCCATTAGCCCCTAGACCATTACCGTTGACTCTATTCACAAAACGACCATTGCCTTTCCCATTTCCATTACCTGAGTAACTATATCCGTTTCCGTTACTTGCGCTCGGGCTTCCGAATGAAGATGAAAGGGCAGAAGCACTGCCAGCTAATCCATTTCCATTCACAACATTACGGACGTGACTTCTACCATTGAAGCTAGTAGAGCTCAACCCGTTACTACCAGCGAAACCGTTTCCGTTGACCTGACCATTGTTTCCATAGGGATATGAGAATGCAGACGAAGCACTGGTAGTGAGGCCATTGCCGTTAGAACCGTTGCGTCTGTTTGCACTGCCGTTCCCTCCGTTGTTGCCATTTCGTCGGATGCCATTTCCGAGGACACCTCGGGGGGCACCATTACGTCCATTTCCGTTGCCTTGACCTGGAGTTCCGTAAAGGGCTGAGAGGCTACTGGCTGCAGCCAGAGCGTCAGCGTCCAGTCCGATTAATTCATTCACTGAATAGAACTCGATAGACTGCGAGCAATCCACATTGTACCACCAGTCACAGACAAGGTACTGCTGGTTAAAAAGGGTGCCGTTGGGACACAGGAACGAGTCCTTCTGAAAGCCCGTGGGACGGCTCTGGCACACATGGAAGACCTGACAGCCAGCCGCGTCGTCAGTGTCAGCAAAGTAACCGAACGGGTATCCAGTGTCTTCGCAAGTAAATCTTGTTTCGGGAACTTCGACGAGAACGGGATAGTCTTCACCAGCCACTCCTCCTCCAGGAATATTCGAGGCCAGTTCGAGAAGTTCGAGTTCCTCCTGCGAGGGTCCGTAACTATAACCTCCATTGCGGTGTCCATTGCGTTCTCCGTTGAGGGTTCCTCCGAACCCATTGCTTGTTCCAAACCCTGCTCCATTGAAACCAGAGCCTCCGTTTAATCCAGAGGCGGACGCTCCATTAAAAGCTCCAATGAAACCGACATCTGAACTTGCACTTGCTGAGGGAAGTCCATAGCCTCTGGAAGGTAACTCTGCCGCTGCAGCAGCCCCAAGTATTGCTGTAAATAAAGTAGACAATATCATGAACTGGGAAGAAAAGAGGAATGATATTTTAAT
>NC_134786.1:21119868-21127368 GCF_046742065.1 Oratosquilla oratoria | reverse complement strand
AAGTGGCTAATGAAACTTAACGCAAGTAAATGCAAGGTAATGCACATAGGTAAAAATAACAGTAAGTACGATTACAAGTTATTTGGAAATTCGTTAACAAAAGTGGATAGTGAAAAAGATCTCGGTGTAATTATCAGTAACGACCTCAAATCATCCAAGCAGTGTATTTCAGCCTCTGAGAAAGCAAATAAGATTCTAGGACTCATTGCGCGATCTTTTGATTTCAAAAGTACATCACTCATTAACAAGCTATATAAATCGTTAGTTCGTCCATATTTGGAATATGCTGTTTCCGTATGGTCACCGAATCTCATTAAAGACATTGACAGACTGGAAAAAGTACAACGGCGAGCCACAAAACTGATTCCAAATATCAAAAATAAATCATACGAAAATCGACTAAAACATATGAATCTGTTTTCCCTAAAAAAGCGTAGACTCAGAGGTGACTTGATACAGGTCTTTAAGATTCTAAAGGGAATTGACAACATCAAAAGTGACCAAATTTTGACATTGAATGAGAATCAGACAAGAAATAATGGTCTCAAACTGTCCGGAAATAGATTCAATCTGGAAGTAGGTAGAAACAACTTTGCCAACCGTGAAGTTAATGAATGGAATAAACTTCCTGCACAGGTAGTGCAATGTAGTTCAGTTGGAAGCTTTAAGAATCATTTAGATAAACACCTAAGCAAAATGCTGTAATGATTATAATTTATTTTATATTAATTGTTTTTGTTTTATCATTTGTCTCTCTGATTTTCATTTATCATTAGTTATATGTCAATTTATTATTATTTACTATTTACCTGTTTGTTTATTATTTAACTATACCTATGCATTTATCTATGTATTTTATTTGTTATTCACATTATTATATTTTTCATTTATTATTTTATTATTATGATTTTTTTCTTCGCATCCGACCTAGATATGGACCAAAAGGTCTCCTGTCGGCATGCTCCGCCTTTGTAATCCTTTGTAATCCTTTGAATCAGGCCTCATTTTAACCACCAAACTTGGAGTTAACGGCTCCCTTCCTTTTCTAGACGTACAAGTTTCCAGATACAAAATCAGCGTCTATGTCGAAGCGACCAAGAATGGGCACTGTCAAAATGGACAGAGTGCTCCGTAAGGTAAAAAAATCCATGATTAATGTGTGTAGGTATGTGTGTGTGTGTATGGGTGCGTGTGTGTGTGTGTTTGTGTGTGTGTGTATACATATACACCCCCCCCGCACACACACACACACACACACACACACATGGTGGGAAACTTGTACATCTAGAAGAGGAAGGGAGCCGTTGACGCTAAGTTCGGTGGTGAAAATGAAGCCTAATTCTTCCAGAAGGCCCCAGCGGAGGTCTTTCAGTACTTCGTTTTTATTTACCCTAACGAAGATGTCATCTATACATCTACAGTAGATACTAGGTTTCTTTTCCGACAGGACCTTTCCTTCTAATGTTTCCATGAATAAATTGACAAAGAGGACCCCAGGAGGGGATCCCATTGTCACGCCTTCTATTTGCACATATTGTATATATGTCCTCTTGGGCTTCTAAAAGCAACTTCTTTGGTGCAGAGTTGGAGAAGGGAATGTGAGACGTGTTCAGGGGTGTCTAAAGTGGGAGTAGTATTATTGTGGTATACTCTCTGAATGATAAAATTAATGGTTTTGTCAACATCTATACTTGCAAAGAAGGATTCGGCATTCAACGAGGTATAAAAGATACAAAAGATCTATGATTAATATTGATGTTTGAAGGGCACTCACCCAATGTTCAGACTGAATATCTGTTCACCATGAACTTGGACGGACCCCTCAATTTCTCATAAAAAAAGAAAAATAATAATAATTACATTGTGGAGAGTACTATTAAGGAAGAAGTCGACCGGTGATACCATGGACATAATCCCGACACCAACGCCCCAAACAAAACACCATTTTTTTTTATTTTTCATAAGAGCCACATTACGTCCGCATACAAAACTAATGAAAGAATGATAAAGAATGTCATCAGCCGTAATGTAAAACCAGAATCTGAAGATATTAGAGTTTATGATTTTACATCCAGAAGTCTTTTATCTTTTTATTAAAGAACACCTCCCACCCTCCCCTTGAAGCCATCCAGAAGAGAAACATCTACATGCATACTTGTCACCCAGAGGACTGTAGAACTCGATCTTCTTATGTAGGAATGACGACTACTCGCCTCTTAAGACGACTCACTTCCCACCTTCAAGAATGATCTATCAAAAAAACATTACTTACACGAATATCGGATCTCCCCGACGAGAGAACATGATTTGATAAGGTACCTGGTGCTACCGATCTGGTAAGACTAAAAAAAATAATATCTTAGTGATTTGTGTAAAAAAGGTGGCTTGGGGAATCATAAGAATTACTATGGACATACCAAAGACTAAAATAGTGTTAGATAAGAGATAGTAGTAATGCTCCAGAGATGTGAAATGTGTCACGAGAAGAAGAAACTATCTCTAAATGATTCCAGTTGATAAGAAAAAGTAAATTCTCTCTTTTAATAAATTTCACCTTTATGCTTATCTGTGTTTAGAATAACTCCCGTTATCAGCGTTTCGACCTGTAGAATTAGATAAGGTTAGGAAATATTATATTTTGTAACCAATCTTATCATGTACATTATATCTATTTTTTTAAACTAATTTTATTATTGAAAATTAAAGAATCTAACTTAGATTGAAATTGCAATAATCTAGCACCATCATATTAGACTTTATAATTTTCAAATGCTAAGTTACATCTAAAACTAGAAACTTATTTATTATATATTCACAAGATGGGAAGAGAAATAAATGAGAAATAAATGAAAAGAAAAAGGACTAGGTTGAATGAAGTAACCATGGGTCAGTATCTGCATAATTCTATGGTAAGTGTAAGTTTATAAATAAATGGGATACAAAAATTAAGGAAACGGGAAACTTTGGATTATTGGAATGCTTTATTTGCATAATAGAATAGTCACTTTCATCTCCACGAAAGTGTAAAAATAGATTTATAGCGATCGTCATGTTAATGTATTCCATATATTCATATATATTACTCTGCAGGTATCATTAAGAAATACCACATAAAAAGTGCAGTCTGATGATGAGAGTGAGGTATGTTAAGATGGGACACCGTAGGACGAAGAAGGTGCAACCACATTACTGAGTTGACTGCCCAGTGCCCTTTCTCCATTACCATTAATTCCATTCACAAAATGACCATTGCCGTTTCCATTCACACCGTTACTGACGTGAATTCTACCATTAAAATCTGTTGAGCTGAATCCAATGTCACTAGCAAAACTGTTTCCGTTGACCTGGCCATTGCTTCCATGGGGAAATGTAGAGGCGGTGAGTCCATTGCCGTTAGAACCATTGCGTCTGTTTGTACTACCATTCCTTCCGTTCTTTCCATTTCGTCGGATGACATTACCGATGACTCCTCGGGCACCGTTGCGACCGTTCCCGTTACTTTGACCTGGAGTTCCATAGAAGGTAGAGAGGCTACTGGCAGCGGCCAAAGCGTCAGCGTCCAGACCGATTAGTTCATTGACTGAGTAGAACTCGATGGACTGCGAACAGTCTACATTGTACCACCAGTCACACACGAGGTATTGCTGGTTGAAGATGGTCCCGTTGGGACACAGGAATGAGTCCTTCTGAAATCCCGTGGGACGACTCTGACACACGTGGAAGACCTGACAGTCAGCAGCGTCGTCGGTGTCAGCGAAGTAACCGAACGGATATCCAGTGTCTTCGCAAGCAAATCTTGTATCGGGAACATCAGCGAGGACGGGATAGTCCTCTCCAGCCACTCCTCCTCCAGGAATATTAGAGGCCAGTTCAAGAAGCTCGAGTTCTTCTTGTGAGGGGCCGTAACTGTAGCCTCCATTGCGGTTTCCATTAAAGGCGCCTCCGAACCCGTTGCTTGTTCCAAACTCAGAGCCTCTGTTGAAACCGGACCCTCCGTTTAACCCAGCAGCGGACCCTCCATTGACACCAGCGATAATTGCGAAATCTGAACTGGCGCTTGCTGAAGGAAGTCCATAGCCTCTGGATGGCGACTCAGCCGCTACGGTAGCCCAGAGTACTGCTGGAAGTAAATTTGATAAGATGCATAGAGTTGAAAAGATAAATGATGTTGTAAAACTCAATTTAATGTTTTATGAATGAGGAAACCCCTGTTTTACCGATGAGAAGGAAAGCCTTCATCTTTCTTCCAAGAGAACTTGATGTGCTGTCAGTCAGACCAATACTGCTGCATTGACCCATGAGGTCTCTTATATACCTGAAATTATCACGAAGGCCCTCTCCAATCTTTCTTTGTTTTTGATTCGGAAAGGATGGGAAGAGACGTGACTTATACGAAGACCGAACTTGGCCTAGTTCCTGATCGAGACGTGGGGTAAACTATAATCTCAGAGTCGTTCCTTTTATGTTTCAGTTGTTGATTAGTTACAATGACCCGTAAGATAGTTTATATTTGAAGACAGAGAGAATTTGACGTTAAAAATAAAACCAAAGCAAATGGTTTATATGTTTATATACCAGGTACATATGAAAAAAAATCTGTACTTATGTAGTTGCACTTACACATACACACACAGACACACATATACAAACACACACACACACATACATACACTCACACACACACACACACACACACACACACACACACACACACACACACACACACACACACACACACACACACACACACACACACACACACACACACACACACACACACACACACACACACACACACACACACACACACACACACACAGAAGAAATAGAAGGGGACACAAGAAGAAACTTAAGAAGGAGAGTTACAGAAGAGATCTGAAAAAATAATAGCTTTCCATATAAAGTGATATATACATGGAATAAATTGAAAGAGAAAACAGCGAGTGCTAAAACTATACACGACTTTAAGAAAGAACTGGATGCGGAAAGATACAACTGCGGGTTTCTACGAGCATAGCTCTTCTACCGCAAAATACAACTAGGTAACTGCAACTAGGTAAATACACACACACACACACGCACACACACACATACAAACCCACACCAACGCGCGCGCGCACTCACAAACACACACACTCACACAGACACACACACAGACACACACACACAGACACACACACACACACACACACACACACACACACACACACACACACACACACACACACACACACACACACACACACACACACACACACACACACACACACACACACACACACACACACACACACACACACACACATACACACACACACACACACACACACACACACACACACACACACACACACACACACACACACACACACACACACACACACACACACACACACACACACACACACACACACACACACACACACACACGGATTGGTAAGGCACTGGCCTCACAAGCCGGAGAACCGGGGTTCGATTCCCCGGCCGGGCGGAGACAAGTTGGGTTTGTCTCCTTTCACGTGTAGCCCCTGTTCACCTAGCAGCGAGTAGGTACGGGACGTTAGTCAAGGAGTTGTGACCTTGCATTCCCGGTGTTTGGAGTGTGAGTGGTCTCAGACCTACCCAGAGATCTGCTAATAATGAGCTCTGAGCTCACTGCCGTAGGGTGGTGTCTGGCTGTCTCGTAAAGAGGCTGCAGCAGATCCGAGGTGAATACACACACACACACACACACTTACACACGCGCGCGCGCGAGTGCACACAGTCTTTCTTCCAACTTCAGACGAATGGTAAGATCACTGTTTCTTCTGATCTACGTCCCCAGTTATTAACTGAAACTACCAAGAGACGCAGCCGCAAAAACCGTTCACTACTCTCTCCACAACTCAAACAAGTAGCTATACAGTAACGCAACAGCAATGACCTTGTCATTCGGCGTGCTGTCAAGTCTTCATTTACGTCCTTCTCAAGAAAGAGGTCTATTTGTCCAAAATGGACCACATTCTCTCTGACAATTTTGAATTCAAGAAGATTTCTAATGACCCCACCAGCAAACTTAAAGTCAAAGTTAATAAGTTAATCGCAGCTAACAACGCAGTCATGGGCCACCTGCATATTCCTCTTATCACCGGCGAAGTCTCTTCTGGACATATTTACGGCAATGTCAAAACACACAAGTCCGACTCCCCTCTCCACCCGATCATTTCACAAATCACCACTCCTACATATGGACTCGACAAGCATCTTAATAATATCATCTACAAATACACATCAAAGAACTACTCCCTGAAATCGGCAGATGAATTTATCGACATTCTACATAGCAAGCAACCCCAAGGAATAATGGCTTCCCTCGACGTGGAATCGATATTCTCACGTGTTCCAACTCTTCCCACAATTCGAATAATCCTGAATGATGTGTACCGTCACCCTGAACTGCCTCCGTCTAAAATCCCGGGAAATATTATGAAGAGTCTGCCTCCTGCCTACACGACTGAAGCTCCATTTAGAAGCCCCACAGGCCAGCCATTCCTGCAAGTGGAAAGTATCGCTATGAGTTAACCTATGTGTGTACTTTTGCCGACTTCTACATGTGCAACCTAGAGAACACAGTATTACAAGACCCTGACTTAAAACCCTACCCCTATTGTAGATATATCGATGACATTTTCATTGAAGTAAGGAGTGACTCCCGCCTGAGAGACTTAAAACTAGCCATGGAAACAGCCTCCGTATTACATTTCACTTACGAACTCGACATACACAACAACATCCCTTTCCTCAACGTCCTCATCCACTCTCAAGGTAAAACATACAATAAGACCACTGTTTACAGGAAGAAGACTGACACTAGAAGATACCTGAATGCAACAAGTGAGTGCCCCCAACAGCACAAAGTTAGTGTAATTCGGGCATCTTCGACACCCAAACAGGAATAGCTCCCCTTGGCAATTTTTCCACATTGAAGTATCATGCGTCAGACAGATACTTATTAATAACGGCTTTTCCAATTCCATCATTGACAAGGAGACGAGACTTTTCATCACCAGCACCATAACACTACACAGACAAAACAACACATCTTCCGCAAACACGATATATTAAAAAGTCAAATAACACCAGCATACAAAACAGACGAACGTATTCTGAGAGAAATCATTACACGTAACGTTACATGTAGCAACTCAAACGACAAATTGGCTCTTATCATATACTACAAAAATACAAAAGTCTTTATCCTTATCATGAGAAATAACTTGCCTAAAGACAACAATCTCCTACAGGCTAATGTGATACACCAGTTCACTTGCACAGAAGAAGGTTGTAAACAACTCTCCAATGCCTCGTACATTGGTTTTACCACTACCTCTGTGGACAGGAGACTCACAATGCATTCCCGTGAAGGTAGCATACGCAAACATATGACACAAACACACAACGAAACTCCTACCAGGCAAAATCTAGTTAACAACACAAAAATACTAGAGCATTGCAACAATC
>NC_134786.1:21109868-21112368 GCF_046742065.1 Oratosquilla oratoria | reverse complement strand
TAAACGAATAAAGATAGTGTAGGGTTATTGAAATGCTTTATTAGCATGTTTCGATAAATGAGTTCCAATTCCACTTTAGTAGAAAATAAATACATGTCAATTGCCATATTAGTACATTACATCTCTCTCTCTCTCTTTCTCTCTCTCTCTGTCTCTGTCTCTCTCTATATATATATATATATATATATATATATATATATATATATATATATATATATATTAGATAATTTGTAACACCTTATAACCATTTTAGATCAGTAAAGTGCGCTCTGCGGATGAGAGCGTTGGGCACTACGATGGAACTCCGTAGATGGAGGATGGTGCAGCCACGTTCTGGAGTCGACTGCCCAGTCCATTAGCCCCTAGGCCATTACCGTTGACTCTATTCACAAAACGGCCGTTTCCTTTCCCATTTCCATTGCCGGAGTAGCTATATTCGTTTCTGTTACTTGCGCTCTGGCTTCCGAATGAAGACGAAAGGGCAGAAGCACTGCCAGCAAATCCATTTCCATTCACACCATTGCGGACGTGACTTCGACCATTGAAGCCAGTAGAGCTAAACCCATTACTACCAGCGAAACTGTTTCCGTTGACCTGACCATTGTTTCCATAGGGATATGAGGATGAAGACGAAGCACTGGTAGTGAGCCCACTGCCGTTAGAACCGTTGCGTCTGTTTGCACTGCCGTTCCCTCCGTTCTTTCCATTTCGTCGGATGCCATTTCCGATGACACCTCGGGAGGCACCATTACGTCCATTTCCGTTGCCTTGACCGGGAGTTCCGTAAAGAGCTGAGAGACTACTGGCTGCAGCCAGAGCGTCAGCGTCCAGTCCAATTAATTCATTCACTGAATAGAACTCGACAGACTGCGAGCAATCCACATTGTACCACCAGTCACAGACAAGGTACTGCTGGTTAAAAAGGGTGCCGTTGGGACACAGGAACGAGTCCTTCTGAAAGCCCGTGGGACGACTCTGGCACACATGGAAGACCTGACAGCCAGCCGCGTCGTCAGTGTCAGCAAAGTAACCGAACGGGTATCCAGTGTCTTCGCAAGTAAATCTTGTTTCGGGAACTTCGACGAGAACGGGATAGTCTTCACCAGCCACTCCTCCTCCAGGAATATTCGAGGCCAGTTCGAGAAGTTCGAGTTCTTCCTGCGAGGGTCCGTAACCGTAACCTCCATTGCGGTGTCCATTGCGTCCTCCGTTGAGAGTTCCTCCGAACCCATTGCTTGTTCCAAACCCAGCTCCGTTGAAACCGGAGCCTCCGTTTAATCCAGAGGCGGACGCTCCGTTAAGAGCTCCAATGAAACCGACATCTGAACTTGCACTTGCTGAGGGAAGTCCATAGCCTCTGGAAGGTAACTCTGCCGCTGCAGCAGCCCCAAGTATTGCTGTAAATAAAGTAGACAATGTCATGAACTGGGAAGAAAAGAGGAATGATCTTTTAATGATAAAACAGAGGGAATTCCTATTTTACCAATAAGAAGGAGGGAATTCATTCTTCTTTGAAGAGAACTTGATATGCTGTCAGTCGGATAGATACTGCTGCATTGGCCCACGGGGTTTTCTTATATACGTGAACGCCATCAGGACGTCCCTATCTCTCAAATCTTTCTCTGACATGGAGTCGGAAAGGATGGGAGGGGAGACGACGCACGCGGAGACCGAACTTGGCCTAGTTCCTACAGGATGGATGGAGTAAACTATAATCTCCTGAAGGTCATTCCACTTCCAATTGGAATGATTGATTGATTATATTTCTTTAGTCTACTATAGTCTGTTGTACAAAATGAGAATTGAAAATATCACAGCAGTATAATTTATGTAATTAGGAAAATCCTATCTAATCATTTACCCGTCACAAATTATATACTACACAAGCACATACATACGCACACACGAACATACACATACACATATTTTTTGACGAACAGAGCTAATTCTGTATCCACTATCTTCTTAGTGATTTTCTCGATCTTTCGAATGGATTATTTATAACTCGAAGGGAGGTTAATACAAGGCTTCAGAGTTCTATGGTGATATTTGATAGAAGAACATTACACAAACATATAGAATACAATCTTCCAGTTGACGCATACAACCATCTTCAGTTAAATAAAAATGAATATACAGATCATTATTTAAATATAGATATACGGAGATACTAAGAGAGGTAGGTTGAAACTGGACATCAGGTCATGGAGGGTGAGGGCTTTACATTAAGAGGTGGTAGTTGGACATTTGGTCACAGAAGGATGTTCGCTGTTACTATGTAGCCTTGTTGTGTATAGTGGTAAAGAAGTAACTGTGTCAGTATGTATATTGATGACTGGGGTGTATTGTGAGATTTTGTCTCTTTCTAAAATATGTAGTTTCTTGTGATTGTTGCAATGCTTAAGTATTTTTGTGTTGCAAACTAGATCTTGCCTGATGGGAGATTTATTGTGTGCTTGTGCCATGTGTTTGCGTATGCTACCTTCACGGGAATGCATTG
>NC_134786.1:21102368-21104868 GCF_046742065.1 Oratosquilla oratoria | reverse complement strand
CATCAATTCACCTCGGGAAAATTCACTGCCTTCCCCGTGGTGGAAATTAACCATCAGAAAAGTTCATTGTCAGGAAAGTTCAACGCAAATATTTTTGTAAAGAAGGATATGATAATACAAGAAAAGATTAACGAAATGTGATAAGTATTTTCAGAAAAATAATGGCAATCTTTTATTCATTCATAGTGCTTATTCTAATGTCACACATATACTCTATATTTCAAACCCATGAATATATGTATATGCAGTATCATTAGAAAAAATATATTTTAGTCATACGTTTTAAAACCATGAAAAACAAGAGAAATAAAGAAATTTCCTGAGAATGTATCTAATAATACACAACAATAAAAGAGTGCAAAATATAATACCGACAATGTAAGCATTTAAATTTTGTGCTAACAAGCATCATTAAAAGTTTAAATACTAAAATTATGAGCTAGTCCTCTCAAATATTCAATGATGCAAATTTTCATTGTAGTCTAAAGCAGGTATTCGAATTCTCTCAGCATAACTAATATAAACTTTCGATTGTTGGGTGGAGTGGCATTTGTGCCAGTGCAAGGAGTAGTCGATGCATTCAAAACTCTGTGTGACAATTAAATTTTCTTATCTGAACCTCAAGATGTTATTGAATACTCTGAAGATACCTGGATAGGGAGACCAGATAGAATTCGTCATCGCCGACTCCCGAAATTCCCTCGTGAAATTCTGCATTGGATAACACACCAAAAACTAACAATAATGTGAAATGATGGCATATGGCATTTGAGGAGCAAATGATGTCTTTTTATCACAATATTCAAAAATTTATGGAATTAAAGAATTAACAGTGGTTAACAGGGGTCAAGATTGAGCTGTATGTCACTAGACATGCACTTGAAAAAAAAGAAAGATTATATTACTTGATCATAGTTACCACAAAATTTAAATGCTTATATTGTCGGTGTTGTATTTTGCATTCTTTTATTATGTATTATTAGATAAAATTGTAATAATTTTTTCATATTTCTCTTATTTTCAGTGGTTTTAAAACGTATAACTAAAATGTTATTGTTTCTCTATAATAATGGTACATGTACATTCATGGATTAAAATGTAATGTATATATATATATGTATAATATATATATATATATATATACACATACATATATATATATATATACAAATATATATCCATATATTTATACATATACATATACATAATATATATATATACATATACAACTCCTATTAAATGCTAAAGCACAAGTGGCGTCAATGATTTTAAGAGAACATTTCTCTAACTCTCTGTATTTCCTTTTCTCTTCATATTTCAAACTCTGAAGGAAATAGTAAAAGGCTTCAGAATGTTGATTCATTTTACCGACAGCTGTTTCAACACACACACACACACACACACACACACACACACACACACACACACACACACACACACACACACACACACACACACACACACACACACACACACACACACACACACACACACACACACACACACACACACACACACACACACACACACACACACACACACACACACACACATATATATATATATATATATATATATATATATATATATATATATATATATATGTATATATATATATATATACACATATATGTATATATATATCATATATATATAAAATGTATATACATATATATATGTATACATGTATATATATATATATATATATATATATATATATATATATATATATATATATTTCTAAACAGAAATGTAGTAGCACATTTGTAAATGACACACAGGAACCCACAGTCGGACAAAGAATAAACTTCGAATAAAGAAGAATCCTATATTTCGGCTATCAACTGTAGCCCTCTTCAGGAAAGTACATAAGATAGAGAACAGAGGGGACTTATAAACTACAGTAAGAAGAGATGTGGACAGTTGACCTCACTCAGGCGCGGGGCAAACTGGGGTGGCGGAGGAGGGAGGGGGTGAGGAGAGGGGGGGATGTAACGTCCGCACCAGCTTGCTTACTGCTGCGCGTGAGATAATGTCAGGTGTCCACTGCCCTTTAGATATATTAATATTAGGGCATTCCTCAATTAATGCTGATTCGACTATTTTCCTCCTGAAACCGCAGTGGGACTTGAACACTAATCTGGCCTTACCCCAGTCGAAAGAATGATTCTTATTTTTGACATGAAGAAATACAGCCGAATTTTCTTGCCCATACCTAATTGACCTTTTATGTTCTGCCAATCTAGTGTTCAAGTCTCTCCCGGTTTGACCCAAGTAAACCAAATCACAATCTTTGCAGGGCAAACAATAAACACCAGGTGACTCAACTTCCTTAGGTATTTGTTGAACGTTCACAATTTGCTTACGCACGGTGTTAGTGTGGTGCCGTCGATTGATTTAGTGTTTAACCAAGAGCACCTCCAATGGGAGTGATCAGAGATACCCATATAGGAACGATTTGGGAAATAAAAAAAAATCAAGGTATACGCTGCCACCACCC
>NC_134786.1:21094868-21097368 GCF_046742065.1 Oratosquilla oratoria | reverse complement strand
TCTATGATTAATATTGATGTTTGAAGGGTACTCACCCACTGTTCAGACTGAATATCTGTTTACCATGAACTTGGACGGACCCCTCAATTTCTCATAAGAAAAAAAAAAATAATTACATTGTGGAGAGTACTATTAAGGAAGAAGTCGACCGGTGATACCATGGACATAATTCCGACACCAACGCCCCAAACAAGACACAATTTCTTTTTTCTTTTTTTTCAAAAGAGCCACATGACGTCCGCATACAAAACTAATGAAAGAATTATAAAGAATATCATCAGCCGTAATGTAAAACCAGAATCTGAAGATATTAGAGTTCATGATTTTACATCCAGAAGTCTTTTATCTTTTTATTAAAGAACACCTCCCACCCTCCCCTTGAAGCCATCCAGAAGAGAAACATCTACATGCATACTCGTCACCCAGAGGACTATAGAACTCGATCTTCTTATGTAGGAATGACGACTACTCACCTCTTAAGACGACTCACTTGCCACCTTCAACAATGATCTATCAAAAACTATTACTTACACGAATATCGGATCTCCCCGACGAGAGAACATGATTTGATAAGGTACCTGGTGCTACCGATCTGGTAAGACTAAAAAAAATAATATCTTAGTGATTTGTGTAAAAAAGGTGGCTTGGGGAATCATAAGAATTACTATGGACATACCAAAGACTAAAATAGTGTTAGATAAGAGATAGTAGTAATGCTCCAGAGATGTGAAATGTGTCACGAGAAGAAGAAACTATCTCTAAATGATTCCAGTTGATAAGAAAAAGTAAATTCTCTCTTTTAATAAATTTCACCTTTATGCTTATCTGTGTTTAGAATAACTCCCGTTATCATCGTTTCGACCTGTAGAATTAGATAAGGTTAGGAAATATTATATTTTGTAACCAATCTTATTATGTACATTATATCTATCTTTTCTTAACTAATTTTATTGTTGAAAATTAAAGAATCTAACTTAAATTGAAATTGCAATAATCTAGCACCATCATATTAGACTTTATAATTTTCAAATGCTAAGTTACATCTAAAACTAGAAACTTGTTTTATATATATTCACAAGATGGGAAGAGAAATAAATGAGAAATAAATGAAAAGAAAAAGGACTAGGTTGAATGAAGTAACCATGGGTCAGTATCTGCATAATTCTATGGTAAGTGTAAGTTTATAAATAAAAGGGATAGAAAAATTAAGGAAACGGGAAACTTTGGATTATTGGAATGCTTTATTTGCATAATAGAATAGTCACTTTCATCTCCACGAAAGTGAAAAATAGATATATAGCGATCGTCATGTTAATGTATTCCATATATTCATATATATTACTCTGCAGGTATCATTAAGAAATACCACATAAAAAGTGCAGTCTGATGATGAGAGTGAGGTACGTTAAGATGGGACACCGTAGGACGAAGAAGGTGCAACCACATTACTGAGTTGACTGCCCAGTGCCCTTTGTCCATTACCATTAATTCCATTCACAAAATGACCATTGCCGTTTCCATTCACACCGTTACTGACGTGAATTCTACCATTAAAATCTGTTGAGCTGAATCCAATGTCACTAGCAAAACTGTTTCCGTTGACCTGGCCATTGCTTCCATGGGGAAATGTAGAGGCGGTGAGTCCATTGCCGTTAGAACTATTGCGTCTGTTTGCACTACTATTCTTCCTTCCGTTCTTTCCATTTCGTTGGATGACATTACCGATGATTCCTCGGGCACCGTTGCGACCGTTCCCGTTACCTTGACCTGGAGTTCCATAGAAGGTAGAGAGGCTACTGGCAGCGGCCAAAGCGTCAGCGTCCAGACCGATTAGTTCATTGACTGAGTAGAACTCGATGGACTGCGAACAGTCTACATTGTACCACCAGTCACACACGAGGTATTGCTGGTTGAAGATGGTGCCGTTGGGACACAGGAATGAGTCCTTCTGAAATCCCGTGGGACGACTCTGACACACGTGGAAGACCTGACAGTCAGCAGCGTCGTCGGTGTCAGCGAAGTAGCCGAACGGATATCCGGTGTCTTCGCAAGCAAATCTTGTATCGGGAACATCAGCGAGGACGGGATAGTCCTCTCCAGCCACTCCTCCTCCAGGAATATTAGAGGCCAGTTCAAGAAGCTCGAGTTCTTCTTGTGAGGGGCCGTAACTGTAGCCTCCATTGCGGTTTCCATTAAAGGCGCCTCCGAACCCGTTGCTTGTTCCAAACTCAGAGCCTCTGTTGAAACCGGACCCTCCGTTTAACCCAGCAGCGGACCCTCCATTGACACCAGCGATAATTGCGAAATCTGAACTGGCGCTTGCTGAAGGAAGTCCATAGCCTCTGGATGGCGACTCAGCCGCTACGGTAGCCCAGAGTACTGCTGGAAGTAAATTTGATAAGATACATAGAGTTGAATAGATAAATGATGTTGTAAAACTCAATTCAATGTTTTATGAATGAGGAAACCCCTGTTTTACCGATGAGAAGGAAAGCCTTCA
>NC_134786.1:21077368-21084868 GCF_046742065.1 Oratosquilla oratoria | reverse complement strand
TATAATTATTTTAACTCGCACTCATTGAGTACTATAGTAATGAGCTTAATACAGTATTTAATGGCTATGTTAAATCTAAAACACTAGAAAATGTAACTGAAGATAAATTCAGATGATAGGTGGAGAAGTAATCGAGAAATACGTTAAAGAAAGAGTTACATCAAATGAAGAAGTATTGAGAGAAATGGAGAAAGATAGGGAATTGATGACAACAATAAGGAAAAGACAGTTGCGATTCTTAGGACATATAATGAGGAGGGAAGGGTTGGAAGAGGTGGTGATGACGGGAATGGTGGAGGGAAGGAGAGCGAGAGGAAAGCAGAGGGAGAAGTATATGGATGGGCTGACGAGGGCGACGGGAAACTCAAACCAGCACAGATGTTACAAGTAACTAGGGACCGTGAACGGTGGCGCTCCATGGTTGCCGAAGTCCAAGAGGATATGGCACGACAGTAAGGTAAGGTATATAGAAATAAGATAAACGAATAAAGATAGTGTAGGGTTATTGAAATGCTTTATTAGCATGTTTCGATAAATGAGTTCCAATTCCACTTTAGTAGAAAATAAATATATGTCAATTGCCATATTAGTACATTACATCTCTCTCTGTCTCTCTGTCTCTCTCTCTATATATATATATATATATATATATATTTATATATACATATATATATATATATATATATATATATATATATATTAGATAATTTGTAACACTTTATAAAGATTTTAGATGAGTAAAGTGCGCTCTGCGGATGAGAGCGTTGGGCACTACGATGGAACTCCGTAGATGGAGGATGGTGCAGCCACGTTCTGGAGTCGACTGCCCAGTCCATTAGCCCCTAGCCCATTACTGTTGACTCTATTCACAAAACGGCCGTTGCCTTTCCCATTTCCATTGCCGGAGTAGCTATATCCGTTTCCGTTACTTGCGCTCTGGCTTCCGAATGAAGACGAAAGGGCAGAAGCACTGCCAGCAAATCCATTTCCATTCACACCATTGCGGACGTGACTTCGACCATTAAAGCCAGTAGAGCTAAACCCGTTACTACCAGCGAAACCGTTTCCGTTGACCTGACCATTGTTTCCATAGGGATATGAGGATGAAGACGAGGCACTGGTAGTGAGCCCATTGCCGTTAGAACCGTTGCGTCTGTTTGCACTGCCGTTCCCTCCGTTCTTTCCATTTCGTCGGATGCCATTTCCGATGACACCTCGGGGGGCACCATTACGTCCATTTCCGTTGCCTTGACCGGGAGTTCCGTAAAGGGCTGAGAGACTACTGGCTGCAGCCAGAGCATCAGCGTCCAGTCCGATTAATTCATTGACTGAATAGAACTCGACAGACTGCGAGCAATCCACATTGTACCACCAGTCACAGACAAGGTACTGCTGGTTAAAAAGGGTGCCGTTGGGACACAGGAACGAGTCCTTCTGAAAGCCCGTGGGACGGCTCTGGCACACATGGAAGACCTGACAGCCAGCCGCGTCGTCAGTGTCAGCAAAGTAACCGAACGGGTATCCAGTGTCTTCGCAAGTAAATCTTGTTTCGGGAACTTCGACGAGAACGGGATAGTCTTCACCAGCCACTCCTCCTCCAGGAATATTAGAGGCCAGTTCGAGAAGTTCGAGTTCCTCCTGCGAGGGTCCGTAACCGTAACCTCCATTGCGGTGTCCATTGCGTCCTCCGTTGAGAGTTCCTCCGAACCCATTGCTTGTTCCAAACCCAGCTCCGTTGAAACCGGAGCCTCCGTTTAATCCAGAGGCGGACGCTCCGTTAAGAGCTCCAATGAAACCGACATCTGAACTTGCACTTGCTGAGGGAAGTCCATAGCCTCTGGAAGGTAACTCTGCCGCTGCAGCAGCCCCAAGTATTGCTGTAAATAAAGTAGACAATGTCATGAACTGGGAAGAAAAGAGGAATGATCTTTTAATGATAAAACAGAGGGAATTCCTATTTTACCGATAAGAAGGAGAGACTTCATTCTTCTTTGAAGAGAACTTGATATGCTGTCAGTCGGATAGATACTGCTGCATTGGCCAACGGGGCTTTCTTATATACGTGGATGCCATCAGGACGTCCCTATCTCCCAAATCTTTCTCTGACATGGAGTCGAAAAGGTTGGGAGGGAAGGCGACGCACGCGGAGACCGAACTTGGCCTAGTTCCTACAGGATGCATGGAGTAAACTATAATCTCCTGAAGGTCATTCCACTTTCAATTGGAATAATTGATTGATTACATTTCTTTAGTTTACTATAGTCTGTTGGGCAAAATGGGCATTGAAAATATCACAACAATATAACTAATGTCATTGGAAAAATCCCTGTTAATCATTTGCCCGAAAACATTGTTTAGAATATATATACTACCGTGGAAATCACATATCAAACGAGCACATACGCGCACACGCACGCACACACGCACACACACACACACACACACACACACACACACACACACAAACACACACACACACACACACACACATACACACACAAACACACATACACAATTCTTATCCAAATAGTATTAAACGTTCAGTTTTTTCTTCCATGTTTCCTAGAGCTTTTCGTATCTGTAGTCCTGAATTTATTGGTGACGAAATCAGAAACCTTTTTAACATTGGGCTAAAATTAAGATACCCTAAACAATTCCTTAATATTGCTTACAATTTTGCATGGATTTTTTTTTTAACTCTTCGACCAAAATCATCTTTTAGTTATCATAATGTTTTAATTTCGCCATTTCAAGAAAATATGTTAAGTGCCCCAGAATTATTATAAAAAAAATTTAGCGTAAAGGTAGTTTTTAAGAATAATACTACGGTAAAACATATGCTCATCTCAACAAGAGTATTGAAGTTAAAAAATTATACATTTATAAAATTCCTTGCAAAACGTGTAATCAAATTTAGATAGGTTAAACTACCAAACCCTTAAACATTTGAACTTATTAGGGATGGCAATAGCTCTCGTGGAATCTTCAAACATGTGGTAATAAGCATCCTGTTAATTGGGGTAATGCCCATGTAATCTATTACACTAATAGCATAATTGTAATTGACTTAATAGGGTGTAGTCTGATCCATACCACCAGTGATCAAAATACTATCTTATATTAATACTTGTATAAACTTGAAAATTTCATCTGTCAAGAAATAAGAAACCCTAACCAATATATATATGTATATATATATATATATATATATATATATATATATATATATATATATATATATATATTTGAAAATAAAATATAGTTATCCAAGTACCTGAAGTGATAGGGTATCAGAATATATATGGTTATGGGGAACTATATGCAAAACTCTAGGAGGAGTTCCTGAACAAACAAACAAATAAACAAACAAACAGACAGACAGACAAATGAAAGATATTTTTCCAAGTACCTTGGGTTATAAGGTTTTAGAGTATATGAAGTTATAGGGGTCTATCTGCAAAAACCTAGGAGTAGTTCGTGAAAAATCACTCACTTAACCATAATCCACCTAACTTTAACCCTTAACCCTAACCAATATATATACATATATATATATATATATATATATATATATATATATATTTTAATCAAATTTAGTTATCCAAGTACCTGGAGGGATAGGGTATCAGAATATATATGGTTATGGGGGTCTATCTGCAAAACCCTAGGAGTTCGTGGTCAACTAACCAAACAAACAAACAAACAAACAAACAGACATTATATTATATTATATTTTTTTATATTATATATATATATATATATATATATATATATATATATATATGTATAATATATATATATATATGTATCTACTGAAGTAACTGTTGAGCCTTCCTTCAAACAAGAAATAATTGCTGAAGCCAATAAAACAAGAGGAAACCACAACAGCAATGTGATTGAAAAGAAACATATCGAGGCCGCAAAGGAATTAAAATCAGACCATAGTATTACCATCAGGAAAGCAGACAAAGCATCTACTTTTGTACTCATGGACACCTACAAGTACTTAAACAAGATTGATGACATCTTTAGTGATACCACAAAGTTTAAAAAGATCAACAAAGACCCCACAGAATCACTAAAGAAAAAAGTAAACCAATTAATAGATGGAAATAGTGCTGCCAGCAAAATAGAATTTGATCAACTTTCAGACTTCCTAGATATCCTGAAGACAAAGTCTACAAAAGGAAGGATTCCTTCCTTTGACGTGGAAGGGTTATATACTAATATTTCAGTAAACCGTACAATTAATTACATCATCAACCGAGTATACAACGACAACACTACACCAAAACTAGATATACCAGAATCCACACTACGTGGTCTGCTTGAATGCTGCACTAAAGAGGTCCCGTTAATTTGCCCCCGTGGAAATAAGTACTGTCAAATCGACGGAGTGGCAATGGGATCCCCCCTTGGAGTTTTAATGGCAAACTTCCTCATGGGCAGCATAGAAGAAGACGTATTCAGAAAAACAGAGAACATTGACGACATTTTCATAAAGACCAAAAACACTAGTGAAGGTGAAAAACTACGACTCCTATTACAAGATACCTCTGATCTCACCTTCACTATGGAAGATAGTGTTGACGGAGCTTTGCCCTTCCTTGATATCCTAGTGCAACAAACTGAATTTTCTTTTAACACAGAAGTTTACACCAAACCCACAAACCCTGGACATTGCCTTAATGGTTCTAGTGAGTGCCCTCAGAGATACAAGGACTCTACGATCGGTGCCTACACTCGAAGAGCACTCACCCACTGTAGCACATGGAAACAAGTACACAATGAAATCGAACGCTCCACCCAAGTACTAATCAATAATGGCTTCAGTAAGAAATTAACCACCAGAGAAAATAATGGACGGCTGGTATAAAGATAATAAAAACATTCAAAATGCAAACAAAATTAACATCTATCATAAATTTATATTCTCATCAGCCTATAAAAAAGATGAACGTATAATGAAGCATATCATAAAGAGGAATATCAAACCAACTAATCCTGAGAAAATAACAAACTTGGTGATCTATTATAAAACAAGGAAGACCAACCACTTCCTTCTTAAAAACAGCCCCGCCAAGAAAGAAAGGAACTTCAAAAATCACATGTCATCTATAGGTTTACTTGTACACGAAGGAACTGTGAAGGCCTCCCCTCCACCTATATTGGTATGACAACAATGAGGTTATCCTGTCGCCTTTCTTACCACCTGATATCAGGAGCCTCTGAAAATCATTTAAGAGAAGTCTATGGCACAACATTAACAAGAAACATCCTCGAAGAAAACTCCGAGATTTCAGAAATATGTACAGATGACAGACGCCTCCCAATCCTAGAAGCACTATACATTAAAGAGTTGAGCCCAAATCTAAATATAGAAGCATATGACCTTAGGGCCCTCGCAAGCATGAGACAAATCTTCATAAAAGCCAAGCATGAGATATAAGCCCACAAATCAAAGCCGAGACAAAACGCCACAATCTCAAGCACAGGACATTTCTTCACAACACGAACCGGAGGCTTCCCTAGCACATGACATTTCATCACTGCCTGAGTTACCAGGTAACCTCTTCCAGGTGACCGATGACCTCCCCAATGAAAAATAAGTACAGAAATTTAAGTATATATAATAAAATAATTAAGCATAACAATGGAATAATTCTTAGCCTGACCAGATAGAATATTCCTTAGAGCTACTGGGGAAGGGTCTTGAACCCGAAATCACGATATAACAAACATGACCCCCTCCACTGAAGTCATAAACCTCCTTTCAAAGGAACATATATCTATAGTAAGACATATGAAAATACATTTTAAAAAAATAATAAATGCACAATTAGCCATCACTTTCATTGAAGTATATATATATATATATATATATATATATATATATATATATATATATACATATATACATATATATGCTTCCAGGGCACAGGTTTTCACGTAAACAATTCTGATTACAGACAACTGCGCTATTAGCTTTGGCTATTTCAAGATACAATTTCTTCAGTTGGAAGAATATTTTTTTCTCCATAATTCAAAGTATGAACAGAATCATTCATCATGTCAATTCCATGGATAAGGTGTATAGATAGGCGCTGATGAATGCCGAAAAATATGATAATATTATGTAACAGTACAAAAAGCTGTTGACACTGACACCGAAAACTTAAGATTTTTCGTCTCTTGCAGAGGCTTCTTCAGGGTGAGAACTACAACTCGGATGGCTATAAGGTCTACTATCGATGAAGAGTAGGCGAAGAATGATGCATACTGGCTGACCGTCACACTTTTTGAAGCAGGGAAAGTTGGAAGTAGGAGAGATCACCGAAGGTCCCTAGGTGAGGTCACCGGGGATAAGACAGGGTCCGAGGAAGTCACTAGGCGAGGTCACGAGAGAAGGCGGTGACGAATAATGACTCTGGGAGAGATCACTTGGCGGAGCAGGCGATGTTGAGAGGAGTCCCTGGGTGAGGTCACTAGGAGGGATAGGGAAGGTTATCATTCTCGTCACAGACTGCAAAGAGGAAGCTCTAGCTTGGTTTCTAGTTCTTGGTCCTGTGTGATGGGGGTATTGGTGTTGCTGAGGGTCCTGGCAACCACTATGTTCATGAGGGGGTTCAGGGTCAAGTTGTCTATGAGATCGTTGGTGGGCAAGGTGTTCCTGGGGATGATGGGATGATGAAGTCTGCGGCTTGTTGTATGTTGATGGAGGGCTGTTGAGTTGTGGTAGATACAGCTTCAGTGATCTGCAAGCTTTTAAAATTTATTTCTTTGTGGAGTATAATAGTGTTGTGTGTTAATGTGTTCATTGGGGGTTTCATGTCGTGGTAGTCAATGTAGTGTTGAAAAATGGAGCCTTGGTTTCGATGGTGTTGGAAACGTCTTCTTAGTGTAGTGGAGGTTCTACCAATGTAGGAAAAGGAGCCGTCACAGCAGCCCTCCTGGCATGTAAACTTGTAAACTACGTTGGTAGAAGCCTCCTTCGGTATCTTTGGTGTGGTGCTATTTTTCATGATCAGGGATCTGGTCAGATTAGCCTTGCAGAAAATTCTAACATTAATAGAAGAGTCTTTGTCTGTTGGAGTGACTCCTCTTTTTAAGATACCTTTTATGGCATCGCATTCTTCTTTGTAATGGCTATGGAAGTGATTTTGGTGGTATATGGTGATTTGGTTAGTGACCTGGTTTGGAGCCGGATCTGGGGTGGCGTATTGATCCAGTTTCTTTTTGATGACATCTTCGATCAATTGGTCAGAGAACCCGTTATTAGTGAGAAGTTGTCGGATACGGTCGAGTTCCCTGTGCGTCTCCCTCCAGCTGCTACAATGGGTAAGCGCTCTGTTAACATATGCTATAGCCACAGATCTGTTATAGGCTGCAGGACATTCCCCACGCGCATTTAAACAATGTCCAATATTGGTGTCTTTTGTGTATAATTTGGTGTTAAAACCATTGTCAGTTTTGCTGATGTCCAGGTCGAGGAAGGGTAGA